>NW_027199177.1:25000-34874 GCF_038502225.1 Cherax quadricarinatus
TTGGTCATTTAGAGAGAATGGATCAAAGCAGAATGACATGGAGAGCGTATAAATCTGTAGGGGAAGGAAGGCGGGGTAGGGGTCTTCCTCGAAAAGGTTGGAAGGAAGGGGTAAGGGAGGTTTTGTGGGCGAGGGGCTTGGACTTCCAGCAGGCGTGCATGAGCGTGTTTGATAGGAGTGAATGGAGACAAATGGTATTTGGGACCTGACGATCTGTTGGAGCGTGAGCAGGGTAATATTTAGTGAAGGGATTCAGGGAAACCGGTTATTTTTAAATAGCCAGACTTGAGTCCTGGAAATGGGAAGTACAGTTCCTGAACTCTAAAGGAGGGGCTCGGGATACTAGCAGTTTGGAGGGATATATTGTGTATCTTTATACGTATATGCTTCTAAACTGTTGTGTTCTGAGCACCTCTGCAAAAACAGTGATTATGTGTGATTGAGGTGAAAATGTTGAATGATGATGAAAGTATTTTCTTTTTGGGGATTTTCTTTCTTTTGGGGTCACCCTGCCTCGGTGGGAGACGGCCGACTTGTTAAATATATATATATATATATATATATATATATATATATATATATATATATATATATATATATATATATATATATATATATATATTGAAAAGAAAATGGTTTAAAAGTTCGCTTGTTTATTTCAACTTTGAAGTGAGATCTTTGTCACCAAATATAACACAGATAGGCAAAAATGTCACATGTGAATGTGTCATTGCCGGTGCGTCAGGCCACCTGCAATTGTGATCAACCTGGGATTCTGGTCCTCAGCGCTGCTGATCAATTGACTCTGGTCCCCGGCACTGCTGATCAACTGACTCTGGTCCCCGGCACTGCTGATCGATTGACTCTGGTCCCCGGCATTGCTGATCAACTGACTCTGGTCCTCAGCACTGCTGATCGATTGACTCTGGTCCCCGGCACTGCTGATCGACTGACTCTGGTCCTCCAGCACACTGGGTCTAGATGACCTGAGAAGGATCATCATATCATTGGATGATGCGATACAGAGTCGTGGAGTAAACAAGAAAGAGTTAATGAACAATAAGCGTTATTATGGATATCAGAATTGTCGAACAAGTTATAATGACAAGGCAATTCGAGATAGGAGCTTACTAGGGGACGGGAACACGAACTGTCTACAGGTACCTAATTTCTTAAAGAACATATCTAAGCCGAAGGTTAAGAACAATTAATAAACGTCGTAAGAACTATCTGCGATCAATCTTTAACTTCCGAAGTCAGGTCATGTACTGTGTTAGATCAGAAAGGAGCGTTAAGAAAGACGTGAGAAGAAGAGTCCGTCAGATAGACCAGTAAGGATTCTGAGACCAGAAAAAAAAATGTAAGATGAAGACCAGAAAAAAGAAGTGTTGCTTTCTAGCGCACTAAAAACTCCATTGAATACATTCTTCTATGTGCACACTATATAATACAAAAAATACATCCTTACTGCATAAGTACTAATATTATAAGGGAATTTTTAATTATTGTCATGAGGAAACTGTAGATTGGTAGGACATACTGTGCATGGTAAACAGAAAGTAATTAGGTTCGATACGGGGATAGGAAGGGTAACTGTAGTTCCGTGGATCACGAACCTCACTGCGGTGGAGACAAAATAGTTTCGGTAAGGCCGTATTTTTATACCCAAAGTTATTTAATATATGTATTGTTCCTCTTTGGTAAAATAATTTAGAATGTATAATTTTCTGGGTAAAATAAATTAGTGTTATTTGAGGCATAATTCATTTGCTGCCTTAATGAATACATTTCAGCCATGAGAAATATTACCGCGTAATTACTCCCAACCAGGGAATTAAGAAAGTTATCGAACAATGGACCGCTGTTACTGTTTAAACACACGACATTGACTGACGAGTATTATTTCATTTATGTATTTTGCCTGTAATATATACTGCTTCTCCATTCAGGCCATTGAGTCCAGAACGAGTAAGCCAGCGATCATTGCTTCCGGGACACACTACAGTGACACAATGACCCTGCCGACTATGGCCATGACCCGCCATAGGGACACTCAGAAGACTCCTGAGTCAAACACTGATAAGACAGATATTTCTGCTACCGTGGTCCACCATAAGACCATCGCTACTCTACTTTCCCGTGCCCTTACACTCTTAGTTACTTGACGATATCCTCATTGCCCTACTGAAGTCTCATAGCTCTTGACAGATTTCAACACTTGATGCACGAAACCCATCCAGTATGATTTAAAATGACAGATAAAACAGTTTTCGTTCCCTCCATGCAACCGTCTATAAAGCAAGGGTAGGAGTACACGGTTGATATAATCAAGGTTACTTAATAAATATAAGGAAAATAAAATCGCCTTGCTGCCTGCCCAGTACTGAGCCGGCAGACAATCAATACACTAATCAATCAACACACAAATGCTCTTAAAAGACAATTAAATTTAAATTAAGGCAATTTTAGAGGCAAGACTCTTAGTTCAGTGTCACTAGATCATCTTTACCCTTAACAACTTGTTGTTTTAAAGGAGGATACGTTGCAGCTGGTGAAAGTCACTGACTCGAAGAAATGGAACTGCTCTTCTTCGCCAGATCAAGCCTAACTGCATCATAGTATCTAGTGTTTAGTGTTTTCCATTAGACTACGTACTGATAACACCACTATAATCATTATAATAATAATAATAATAACAATATTATTATTACTATTATTATTATTATTATTATTATTATTATTATTATTATTATTATTATTATTATTATTATTATTATTTTCATTTCATAGTGTTTAGCCCAGTGTAAGTCATACAGCGCCTAAGACTGGGAGAATTTAGATTTGCTCCAGAAAAGGGAAGGCAGAAAACTAATGATTTGTTTTCCGGGGTTTATAACCCGGATGGTTATTAATCCATGATAACTAATAATGCCACAGTGCCTGGCTTAATTCCGTGGGGAATCTTTTAATCCTCTTCCCCAGGATGCAACCCCCCCTACAGTCGGCTCACACCTGGTTTCAGGGGTTTCCTTACACCTGTTGTCCCTGTTCACATAACGGTGGGTTCCTCAGCGAGCTCGGCTCACAACCCAGAGTAGAGGCATTCAGGTAAGGCTCATGACACCTGCTGCAGTTGTTAGTTACCAGTAAATAGACGCCTGGAAGTTGGTTGATAGTCTTGAGTCGCAGCCTGAAAGAGAACTTAAGGATCCCAGTGGGAATAAGTACGTTTACTTAGATAAAGGTACGCATAAACTATTTTCATACATAGCTTAACATATGTGTAAATTTCTCAGGACAACTCAAAAAGTCAAAGTGATCTATTTCCATTAGAGTCCTTGGCTTTCTTGGGTCACTGCTTCTGTCCAAAATGCATTTTCCATGTAAGACAGAAAAAATGTATAATTAAAAAAAATATGTAACGAATGTTACTTTACTGACTTGGAAAATAAAGCTTACTGATTTTCTGCCTGAAATGCATGCTAGTGGTTTTCTTTTGTGCTTAAACACCTTATTACATGTAGACTAGTTATTAAATGGTTACCATAATTTTTAAAGAGGGGGACCGATAAGCCAGCGTAAGGCCTCGGTCAGATAACTAAAAGTTACAATGGCCCGTGTCCCGTGTCGGGAAACACTTGTCCTGTTTCCTGACGAGCCTTACCTACTTACCTACATGTAAACTACCTGTATACTGCAGAAAATACATTATTTGTATTTCTTTGTATTTGATGAATACCGTTAATAAGTTGAGTTTCCCAAGAATATTTTTCCATTTTCTTCTATAACTTCTATAACCATTTTCTGTAACATTGTTGATCATGACTATTCATATTCATATTCATATATATTATTTGGACATGATACATAGCTGTACAATGAATTATAATAGTTGGGTGAACATGCCAAAAGTCCCTTGTATGCAGAGCATTATGGGCAGGCTTAAAATTAACTTAAAATTAACAAGTAATGAAAAGTTCAGTGTTAGAAATTACAGTAAATCCCAATCATATGTAGCATCTTGCCTAGAAGGGGAGTAGGAAATGAATGGTTGTCTAGGGCAATTGGTGTAAATTGCTGGCTAGACAGATACTGCAAGGAACTTGCAATCCCATTCATTGACAACTGGAACAACTTTTATGGCAAACATGATATGTATGCAAGGGATGGGGTTCATCTCTCTGGTGCAGGGGTGGTAGCACTTGCAGACTCGATTGAGAAGGCCATTGGTGAAATGCCTATGATTTTAAACTGATGGAAGATAGAGGTATGGGTGTGTGTGGGAAACAAGCAGGTTGCAACACTAGGGTTGGAAACAGTAAATGTATAAAAGGCATTCAGCATGAAGTTATAAATAAAGACAATAGAACAGGTCAGCAAACAAAGGGGGACAGCAGAGGGCAGCAAGGGACTAGCTCCCTTAAGGTTTACTATACTAATAGCAGGAGTGTTAGAAATAAGATAGATGAGCTAAGATTAATTGCAAGTGCAGGAAACATAGATATTATTGCTATAACAGAGACCTGGCTCAATCTGAAAGATAGAGAGATGCCCTCTGAATGTCACATACAAGGCTATAAATTATTCCACACTGACAGGGTCAACAGGAAAGGTGGTGGAGTAGCGATGTATGTCAGAGACAATTTAAATTGTTGTGTTAGACAAGATATTAAATTAGAAGCGTCAGCCACTGAATCTGTTTGGTTACAGCTTCTCGAGGGCCGAGAAAAACTAATTTTGGGTGTGATTTACAGGGCCCCAAATCTTGATAGGGAGTGCAGTAAACTCCTATGGGACGAAATTCGTAAGGCATCTACATACGAAAATGTTGTGCTAATGGGAGATTTCAACTATAGACAGATTGACTGGAGCAATTTGACAGGAAATTTAGAGTCGGGTGACTTTCTTGATACGATCCAGGATTGTTTTTTAAAACAGTTTGTGACAGAGCCAACTAGGGGAAATAACCTCCTTGACTTGGTTCTTGCCAGTAGGGAAACACTAATTAATAATCTTGAGGTTAATGATGAGCTTGGGGAGAGTGATCACAAATCACTCAGTTTTAACATATCATGGAATTCCCCTAATAATGGCAATCAAGTCTCCGTCCCTGACTTTCGCTTGGCTGATTTCATAGGACTGAAAAATTACTTAGGTGGGCTGAACTGGAATGACCTGACTAGGGGTCAGGTAGGTGGTGATGGTTGCCGATATGATGCTTTCCAGGGCATAGTTCTAGCTGCTCAGTCAAATTATGTTCCAAATAGGGAAATCAGATCAAACAAAAATGATCCTAAATGGATGAACAATAGATTAAAATATCTGATTGGTCAAAAGAGAGGCATATATAGGCAAATCAAAAGAGGAGAGGGGCAATTAAGAAATCGATATATTCAGTTAAAGAGAGAAATAAAAAAGGGAATTAGAAAAGCAAAAAGAGATTATGAGGTTAAAGTTGCAAGAGAATCGAAGACTAACCCAAAAGGATTCTTTCAGGTATACAGAAGTAAGATCAGGGACAAGATAGGCCCACTCAAAAGTTCCTCGGGTCAGCTCACTGACAGTGATAAGGAAATGTGTAGAATTTTTAACACATACTTCCTCTCAGTTTTTACACAGGAGGATACCAGCGATATTCCAGTAATGATAAATTATGTAGAACAGGACGATAATAAACTGTGCACTATTAGGGTCACAAGTGACATGGTCCTTAGGCAAATAGATAAATTAAAACCTAACAAATCCCCAGGCCCTGATGAACTGTATGCAAGGGTTCTAAAGGAATGTAAAGAGGAGCTTAGCACACCTTTGGCTAATCTTTTCAACATATCACTACAAACTGGCATGGTGCCAGATAAGTGGAAAATGGCAAATGTGATACCTATTTTCAAAACAGGTGACAGGTCCTTAGCTTCGAACTATAGACCAATAAGCCTAACCTCCATAGTGGGAAAATTTATGGAATCAATAATTGCCGAGGCAGTTCGTAGCCACCTTGAAAAGCATAAATTAATCAACGAATCTCAGCATGGTTTTACAAAGGGGCGTTCCTGCCTTACGAATTTATTAACTTTTTTCACTAAGGTATTTGAGGAGGTAGATCATGGTAATGAATATGATATTGTGTATATGGACTTCAGTAAGGCTTTTGACAGGGTCCCACATCAGAGACTATTGAGGAAAATTAAAGCACATGGAATAGGAGGAGAAATTTTTTCCTGGATAGAGGCATGGTTGACAAATAGGCAGCAGAGAGTTTGCATAAATGGGGAGAAATCAGAGTGGGGAAGCGTCACGAGCGGTGTTCCACAGGGGTCAGTGTTGGGCCCCCTGCTGTTCACAATCTACATAAACGACATAGATGAGGGCATAAAGAGCGACATCGGCAAGTTTGCCGATGACACCAAAATAGGCCGTCGAATTCATTCTGACGAGGACATTCGAGCACTCCAGGAAGATTTGAATAGACTGATGCAGTGGTCGGAGAAGTGGCAGATGCAGTTTAATATAGACAAATGCAAAGTTCTAAATGTTGGACAGGACAATAACCATGCCACATATAAACTAAATAATGTAGATCTTAATATTACGGATTGCGAAAAAGATTTAGGAGTTCTGGTTAGCAGTAATCTGAAACCAAGACAACAGTGCATAAGTGTTCGCAATAAAGCTAATAGAATCCTTGGCTTCATATCAAGAAGCATAAATAATAGGAGTCCTTAGGTTGTTCTTCAACTCTATACATCCTTGGTTAGGCCTCATTTAGATTATGCTGCACAGTTTTGGTCACCGTATTACAGAATGGATATAAATTCTCTGGAAAATGTACAAAGGAGGATGACAAAGATGATGCCATGTATCAGAAACCTTCCCTATGAGGATAGACTAAGGGCCCTGAAACTGCACTCTCTAGAAAGACGTAGAATTAGGGGGGATATGATTGAGGTTTATAAGTGGAAGACAGGAATAAATAAAGGGGATGTAAATAGTGTGCTGAAAATATCTAGCCTAGACAGGACTCGCAGCAATGGTTTTAAGTTGGAAAAATTCAGATTCAGGAGGGATATAGGAAAGTACTGGTTTGGTAATAGAGTTGTGGATGAGTGGAACAAACTCCCAAGTACCGTTATAGAGGCCAGAACGTTGTGTAGCTTTAAAAATAGGTTGGATAAATACATGAGTAGATGTGGGTGGGTGTGAGTTAGACCTGATAGCTTGTGCTAACAGGTCGGTTGCCGTGTTCCTCCCTTAAGTCAATGTGACCTGACCTGACTAGGTTGGGTGCATTGGCTTAAGCCGGTAGGGACTTGGACCTGCCTCGCATGGGCCAGTAGGCCTTCTGCAGTGTTCCTTCGTTCTTATGTTCTTATGTTCTTATGTAAAGTACAATTGAGTATTAGAAACAATGAAATGTGAACATATTGATATTGAAGCATTATAGTTGTACAAATTTGTCACATTACAATGTATAACAAAGGATGATCAATTTGCCATATGTTGTCTTGAATTTTTAAGATTTAAGTAATTGGGAGAATTATTGGTAATGTTAAATATTGAGTGTTGATTATATAGTCCTGGGCGAGTAAATGATTTTTTTAGAAGAGTCTTAAATTGATTTTCAGGCCTAGTTACTTTAGTATGTTCTGGTAATGAATTCCAGATTTTGGGGCCCTTTATGTGCATAGAGTTTTTACACAGTGTAATATGGACAGGGTATACATCAAAAAGAGATCTGTGTCTTGTGTTATGGTGTTAAGGTAGACACAGAATAAATGTCCTTTCTTTAATAATACTGATAATAATAACGATAATAATATAATAATAATAATAATAATAATAATAATAATAATAATAATAATAATATCATCTCTATTTACTACAAGTACATGTACATGGTATAGAGGCTTAGCTAACATCAATGACGTACTACTATATAGGAAGCCCTTTGTTATACTTAGCATTTCGGGCAAATTAGGCCAGTTTTGTCCTAGGATGCGATCCACATCAGTCGACCAACACCCAGGTACCCATTTTAAATTGATAGGTGAACAGGAAAAAGGGCAGCAGGTGTCTTATGGAAACACGTCCCTAATGTTTTCCAGCCGTACCGGAGGAGATTCGAGCACCGCATCTCAGTGTGTGAGGTGAATGCGCTAGCGATCGAGCTACGGGACACTGCTTGTTAGCCAGAATGTGGAAATAAAAATTGGGTTAGCAGCCTGGAGGGTTATTAACCATGGAGAATGCAACAAAAACTTGCGTTATGTGTACCTAAATAAACTTTGATCCTCTCCATCAGGATTAACCCCTCAAGGGAGGTTCCTTGACGCTGGTGAGGGGCTCTTGATCTAGGGAATTGGATCTGTGCTCCAGTTCCTTGAATTGAGCGTGAATACTTTCCTTCCCCCCCCCTCCCCGCACACATAGGCACTATATAATCCCTACGGGTTTAGCGCTACCTCATAATAATAATCCACCAAACAACGGACCCCAATGGAAATAAGTCACTGACTTTTTTGGGTTATCCCAGGTTCCCTACACATATTCTGCAATGTATGATAATCTATGCAACTGTATTTGTGTATACCTGAATAAACTTACATCATAATTAAGTAACATTCAGGCGAACAGACATATCAGGTGTAAAGAAACAAGCCCAGAGTTTCCACTTGTTTTGAGATCAAACTCAGATCCTTCAGATATGAGCCGAAGGTATGATGTGCAGTATGTTTTGGGCATACATGTATAATCGACTACAGCTACAAATAGTTGAGTGTACACACACACACACACACAGTGAAGAGGCGGGGCCAGGAGCTATGAACCGACCTGCAACCACAAATTGATGAGTACACAGTGGCTTATTTCGTAGCTGCCTCAGCTCACACGCTGAAGAACCGAGGTTCAAATCCTGAGACGAGAGAAAACATTGGGTATGTTCCCATACATCTGTTTCCCCTGTTTAATAACAAGTTTATTTAGGTACAGGTGCTCATAAATACAGCTACATAAATTATCATACATAGCAGCATATGTGTAGATTATCCATAACCCAAAAACGTCAAAGTGGCTTATTTCCATTGGAGTGTTATGCGACTGATTTGGTTCTCTTTCTGATCAAGAGGATTAATGAATCCCAGTGGAAGGAAAACAATATGATGGCATTTTAAGTTTATGTGCAATACTATCCCACCGAGTTTATAAGTTGAGCAAAAAAATATTTTTATTGCAGTTATCTATTAAAATTGTTATACTGTTATACACATTTTCTGGAGAATAAGAGTGATAAAGAAAACTCTTGCTGTCTAGGGTTAACTAAAGCAATCTTATGTACTCACCTATTTGTGGTTGCAGGGGTGTAATTAGAGGGGTTATATTCAGTCACCACAAAGTGCAATTGAACGTTTTAATAAGTAAAAATTATTTTACTGGCAATAAACGCACGAAATAGTAAGTTATGTAAAGTAACTATGAATAATAAAAACAGATTAGACCTACATAATATAGTGTTGCTGTACATTGTATCTATAAGTAGTAATTGTATTCAGTAACGCTTTTAATTTTGGAGGGATATCTTCGGTTAAATTTACTTAATATGTTTTTGTATGTCAAAATGTGGAAATCACTGAATAAAAATATGTTATGTAACAAAGTCTGAATAAAAAAAAAAATGTGTATCCCATCTTATCAGCGTTGTACTGTACAGTGTTGTTTATCAAAATGGTATATAATACCGACAGGTTGGTAGGTAAGACACATAGGCAACAGTTAGGCAACTTTATTCCGAAACGTTTCGCCTACACAGTAGGCTTCTTCAGTCGAGTACAGAAAGTAAGCAGGAGCAGTAGATATGTGAAGACGATGTAATCAGTCC
>NW_027199178.1:0-34874 GCF_038502225.1 Cherax quadricarinatus
AGTATGACCTCTGGACTTCTGTTGCTTACACTTCTTGATATAAATCCCAGTAATCTATTTGCCTTATTACGTACACTTAGGCATTGCTGTCTTGGTTTAAGGTTGCTGCTCACCATAACCCCCAAGTCCTTTTCGCAATCTGTATGGCTAAATTCTACATCATTTAACTTATAAGTACTAGGGTTATGGGCACTCCCGAGCTTCAGAACCTTGCATTTATCTACATTGAACTGCATCTGCCACTTTTCTGACCAAGAATAGAGTTTATTTAAATCCTCCTGAAGTTCCATAACATCTACGTTTGAATCAATTATCCTACCTATCTTTGTGTCATCGGCGAATTTGCTCATATCACTAGTAATTCCCTCATCAAGATCATTGATATATATTATAAACAACAACGGGCCCAAGACTGATCCCTGTGGAACGCCACTTGTTACAGATCCCCACTCGGATTTAACCCCATTTATGGACACTCTCTGCTTCCTGTCAGTGAGCCATGACTCGATCCACGAGAGCACTTTTCCCCCAATGCCATGAGCTGCCACTTTCTTTAACAGTCTATGGTGCGGAACTCTATCAAAAGCCTTACTAAAATCTAAGTAAATAATATCAAATTCTTTATCGTGGTCAACAGCCTCAAAAGCTTTACTGAAGAAAGTTAATAAATTAGTTAGACAAGACCGGCCTCTTGTGAATCCATGCTGAGTATCATTAATCAAGCTATGCTTATCGAGATGGCTTCTTATAATCTCAGCTATAATTGACTCTAGTAATTTGCCTACAATTGAGGTCAGGCTTATTGGGCGGTAATTTGACGGTAACGACTTGTCCCCTGTTTTAAAAATAGGAATTACATTAGCCATCTTCCACATATCAGACACTACACCTGTTTGAAGAGATAAATTAAAAATATTAGTTAATGGTTCACAGAGTTCCATTTTGCATTCCTTAAGAACCCTTGAAAAAACCTCATCAGGACCCGGCGACTTATTTTGCTTCAGTCTGTCTATCTGCTTCACAACCATTTCACTAGTGACTGTGATGTTACATAATTTATCCTCTTCTAGCCCACTATAAAAATTAATTACTGGAATATTGTTAGTGTCTTCCTGTGTAAAAACTGAGAGAAAATAATTATTAAAAATCGAGCACATTTCATTCTCTTTGTCAGTAAGGTGCCCATAGTTATTTTTAAGGGGACCTATCTTATCTCTAACTTTTGTTCTATACACCTGGAAAAAACTTTTTGGGTTAGTTTTAGAATCCCTAGCAACTTTAATTTCATAGTCCCTTTTAGCTTTTCTTATCCCCTTTTTAATGTCCCTCTTAATGTCAATATACTGATTCATAAGATGACCCTCACCTCTTTTGATACGCCTATAAATTCCTTTCTTATGCCCTAGTAGATATTTGAGCCTATTATTCATCCATTTTGGGTCATTTCTATTTGATCTAATTTCTTTATATGGGATAAACGTTCTTTGAGCAGCATGTATAGTGTTCAGAAAACTGTCATATTGATAGCTCACTTCGTTACCCCAGTCAACAGATGATAAGTGTTCTCTAAGCCCATCGTAATCTGCTAAGCGAAAATCTGGGACTGTTACTGAGTTATCGCTACTATCGTACTTCCATTCAATGCTAAATGTAATTGATTTGTGGTCGCTAGCACCCAGTTCCTCTGAAATTTCTAAATTATTAACAAGGGATTCATTGTTTGCCATAACTAAGTCAAGCAGGTTATTTCCCCTTGTAGGTTCTGTCACAAACTGCTTCAAAAAACAATCCTGAACTACTTCTAAGAAGTCGTATGATTCTAAATTCCCAGTCAAGAAATTCCAATCAATATGACTAAAGTTAAAGTCTCCTAGAATTACTACATTATCGTGCCTTGTGGCCTTAACAATTTCCTCCCATAGTAGTCTCCCTTGGTCCCTATCTAAGTTTGGGGGACGGTATATCACTCCTAAAATCAGTTTTTCATGCCCCTCTGAAAATTCTATCCAAACAGACTCTGTATGTGTTACTTCAGACTTAATACCCGTTTTTATGCAACAGTTCAAGCGATCTCGGACATACAATGCCACCCCACCCCCCTTCCCGATACTTCTATCTACTTGGAACAATTTAAAACCCTGAATATGACATTCCGCAGGCATGTCCCGACTTTTTGAATTAAACCACGTCTCAGTTAAGGCAAATACATCAATGTTACCTGCACTAGCAACTAATCTCAACTCGTCCATCTAATTCCTAGCACTACGGCAATTAGCATAATAAACATTGAAAGACTCTCCTTTCTCTTTACCCTTCCTGCTCATTTCTGTTTTTCTACTAAACCTATTACTGTCCTTATCACCCAAAGTCCCTGGCTTTTCAATATCTACCTCGTTCTGCTTATTACTAGTTCCCCTAGAACTCGTAATATTACTACACTGGGACTTCACTGTTTTCCTGCCAAAACTCATACCACTAACTATTCCTAGTTTAAAGTCCTAACTGCTCCCTCCACTGCAGTTGCCAGTGCTACCACCCCAGACCTAGATAAGTGAACCCCATCCCTGGCATACATGTCATTTCTGCCATAGAAGAGGTCCCAGTTGTCAATGAATGTTACCGCATTTTCCTTACAGCATTTGTCCAGCCAGCAATTGACACCAATTGCCCTGGACAACCATTCATTTCCAACTCCTCTCCTTGGCAAAATACCACATATGACAGGGTTCCCACCCTTACTCCTAATTCTATTGCTGACCTATACCTGCTAATCAGGTCTTCACTCCTACGTCTGCCAACATCGTTGCCTCCAGCACTGAGACAGATAATAGGATTGCTCCCATTACCTCTCATGTCATCCAGATGGCTAACAATATCCTCCATCCCAGCCCCAGGAAAGCAAACTCTCTGTCTCCTACTCCTGTCCTTCAAGCAGAACGTCCTATCCATATACCTAACTTGGCTATCCCCAACAACAACAGTCTCTTTCTTCTTCATCGTTTCTACCTTTCCATTCGTCTTCTTGATCGTCAACTTCGTTCCCTGCTGTCCAGCCACTGACCAGTTTCCCTTCTTGACCTGAGGACTCAAAACAGGAGGACTACTACGAATCTTCTTGTTTTCCTCGGTCAGTCGCCGAATCTCCATCTTCGCCATCCTCAATTCTTCCATACGATTAATGTTGTGGATAAAAATGACAGTAAGAGCACATCAACAGATACATTAGCAACTCGTGATGTTCTTTGATGGCTTAAGAGAACGTCACTAGGTCAAAACATCATGAGAACCATTAATATGTCAAAACACAAATTTAACAAAATCAGGAATAAGCCATCCAGGGTAATATAAGAAAAACTTCTCTATGTTATGAGAAGCATCACTAGGCCGAGAGAATATGATCAGATCAAGAAAAATCAAGAGGTGAGGAAACATAACAGGTTACGAGAAATATTACTACGACGTCAACTTTAATTATTTCAAGGCAGGTATCACCATGTCCAATTAAGCATAATTATGGCAAATACAATACCACATCCCAGGTATCAGAAATACTCACCAAGTGCAGCTTCAACTAAGATTTTTCATTTACAATTACGTGTTGAAAGATCAAGGAGTTAAGGAATTCTTCAAGAAATTAAAAAAAAAAATAAGTTGGCTAATTCATATACCAGCCGGTGACATATAGGCATCACTAAAACAAATCTATCAAGATTCAGTAACTACATCAGTCCAAATATTGCAGCGTTAAACACTATGAGATACTGACAAACTTCAGCACGCAAACCGTGTTTTCAACACGTACATTTTTAAGGTTACCTCAATATAGGTAATGCTTTATTTCTGACAATGTTTCGCTTATGAGTGACCTCTACATCTGTCTTCAGAAAACTCCCACACTTTCCATGTATATACTTTTTGGTGAGAGGTGAAGGAGACAGAACACAATGTATGTAGCGAAGACAGGAAAGCTTTCTCCTAATAGAATCAAATTATGTTAAAATGAGTTTCCTCTTGTCTAACACTATGATGTGTGTGTGTGTGTGTGTGTGTGTGTGTGTGTGTGTGTGTGTGTGTGTGTGTGTGTGTGTGTGTGTGTGTATGAAAAGAATAATGAACATCCAAGCACTTTCATGATTCTCACATTATTGGGAAGGATTTTACTAAGCAATCTTGTTTCGAAGTTTTCCATGTACAAATTGAAACAGAAAAGGAAAAACAACTTTATTCAGCTAAAAATATGTTGGCTTTCCCTTACCATGGCACCACTATCACGGGCTTTAATCCAAACTCCTCCCCCGACATTAACTTTGCTATGACGAAACCATTAAATCACGTTTAAGGTGATTGTTCAACGTACGTTCTTACTTTACAATTAGACACCTACTGGCTGAGCTCCTTGAAGCAGGGAGGCCAGATATTGTTTTGCTAAACAGTACCTGCCTCAAAGCCCCTCAACGTATCCGCCATTATGGTTATACTGCACTACAGTCCCCCTATGATCCCCACGATGGGGTTGCCATCCTTGTCAATTCCAACATAAAACACGAATTTCTCCCAATCCCTTTTATTCACCAACACTGTCTTGCAGTCAGAATACACACCCCCCTTGGCCCCTTTATCTTTTTCACCACCTATGCTCTCCCAAACACTATTCTCAACATACACGACCTTTCCTTAGTCTTCAACTACACCAACACACCAACATACCTACTAGCTGACATGAATGCCAAACACACCGCCTTTCATCACACCAGTAACAACCAACTTGGTCACCAATTACTCAACTTCACAAACCATAAACACCTAATTCATCTCGGCCCAGACTTCAATACCTTCTACAACCACACGGGCCAAGGCAAACCAGACATCATTCTGGCAAACCGAGCCAGCTCTCTATTTCAACACTACATCTCACCTGGCCCTATTACAGGCTCTGATCACATCCCAGTCATCTTACACATCTCCTCCAACCCTATCCTCATTCCAACCACACCTTCCTTCTCCTACAAGAACGCTGACTGGGATGCTTTCAAACAACACATAGACAATATTAACCTCACCTATGACTACAACAACAAACCTATCTCTGACATCGATACTCAACTTGATCTCATCCAGGACACCATTACACAAGCAGCCAACATCTCAATACCAAAGAAAACTCACACCACTCGTTATTCCTTCAAACCGTCACTCAGAACAAGAAGACTAATTATCTGCTACCACAACCGCTTCCTCTACAACACATATAGATTTAATCAAGTCCGATTAGATCTCACTTACCTTAGAAACGCTATTTTACACAGCCTAGACCAAGACCACAACAATCACTGGTCACAACTCATACAACAAGCAGACAAACAGCGTATTAAATACACCAAAACCTTCTGGAACTTTATCAAAAAAATCAGAGGCACAACTCCCACCAATAAATTCAAACACATCACCCACAACAACACACACATCTCAGACCCGCAGGCTGCTACCAGTATCTTCAAACACATCTGGGAGAACATCTTCCACCCTCACCGACCTCACCCTAACGTTATTCAACGCATTCAGAACATAGAACACTGGAACACTGCACACACACAAGAAACAACACCAGACAGCCACATACATCTAGACTCTCTTACCTCCTCCCAAGAACTCGACACTCCTTTCACCAACACAGACATTAAAACTCTCCTCAGACACCTTCCTCCCAAGGCTCCTGGTGCTTCTGGCCTAAACCATATTATCCTGAAACACCTTCCTGACTCTATCATTACTGCCTACACAAACCTCCTCAATGCCTCCCTTGCCTCTGGATACTTCCCTTCCCTCTTCAAAGCTGCTACTGCTATCCTCCTTCCTAAACCCAATAAAGACCACTCTGACCCTAGAAACTATCGCCCTATCAGCCTCCTCGAAACTTCAGGAAAACTCTTTGAAAAACTCATCGATTATCGCCTTCGCAGATACCTGGAACACAATTCTCTACTTTCCGATGGCCAGTTTGGCTTCAGAACACACAGATCCACACAGGATGCCATTAACATCATTCTCAACTACATCCACATAAACACAAAACAAAGAAACAGGACAGCCCTGGTTGCAAAAGACGTTGAAAAAGCCTTTGACACTGTCTGGCACAAGGGCTCAAGTACAAACTCTGCACTAACTTCAACCTGCCTCTCACTACTCGTAAACTCCTCTGCAACTTCTTAGACGGCCGTACCATGAGAATCAAATTCCAAGGCTGTTACTCTGACTACTTCACACTAAAAGCCGGAGTACCCCAGGGATCTGTCCTCTCCCCTACCCTCTACATTTTATACACTAACGACATTCCAACACCTGTATACCACAACTCCATCACACTAGCCTATGCAGACGACATTACACAACTTATCACTTATGCCAATATAGATACACTCACACACAAAACACAAAATGAGGTCGACAGGATAGCCATCTGGGAACAAAAATGGAGGATCAAAACCAATGCAGCTAAATCCAGCATTATGTATTTTAACTACAGGAAACGTGATCCTCCATTACCTGTCGAGCTCAGAACAGCTGACACCCGCACTTACATCCCCATCACACAATCTGTCACTGTCCTTCGCGTTAATCTTGACTACCTTCTTCGTTTACACGGACACATTCACTCAAGGCATGCAATAGCTAGTAAGGCCCTTGCGGGCCTCTACAAGCTGAAACATGCCTCTCAACGCACCAAACTACACCTCTACAAATCCCTAATTCGTCCTCTGATAACTTACTCTCCTCTAGCCCTTTCTCTTACAGCAAAAACAAACTTAAACTGCAGCGTGTCCAGAACAAGGCGCTGCGCTGGGTGCTTGATGTCAGATGGGAGGACTTCGCCACAAGCGAGTCTCTCCATGCCCAGTTAGACGTCCCTGCGCTGAATCTGTACTGGAAGACGCTCAGTGACAGACAGATAGACAAACTTGAGACACGACATGACTACTGGACCTCTCTCCTTGACGAAGACATTCGCAGACCCACAAACCAACACAACCTTTTCTACTCCTTGCATGATCCTGCTCCAAACCCTATTTACAAATAACCTTGGATTCGCTGACAGGTACCTTCTATGACAGGTACCATTCTCTGACCCACGTTCGCCTTAGCTTTTGGGTTAAGACATGGCCCAGTTCTACACTCCTCTCTAGCGCTAAACGTCGCATGTCCCTTCCTCCCCGCTCACCCCACTGGAGTCCCAACAGAAGAGCCTGAATTTCTCTTCTCATTATCTATCCCACGATCGCCTTCGCTGCTGGGTTAAGCCCTGGCTCTATTTCTACGACTAAGAACATTTCTCTCCAGCAATATTCTTCGTCTGTCCCGTCTTCCCCGCTCATCCCATTTGGGATCTTACCTGAACTTTCGTTCGTTCGTTTAGGTAGATCTGTGTGACTTGTAGGAGAAACGTTGTCTATAAAAGAATCGCGTTATAAGAACATAAGGAACACTGCAGCAGGCCTTGTGGCCCATGCGAGGCATGTCCAATGTTCAATGCCCCAACCTAATCAGGTCAGGTCACATTCACTTAAGGAAGGAACACTGCACCTGACCTATTAGCACAAACTAATCAGGTCCAACTCACACCAACCCACATCCACTCATGTATTTATCTAACCTATTTTTAAAACTACACAACGTTTTAGCCTCAATAACTGTACTCGGGAGTTTGTTCCACTCATCCACAACTCTATTACCTGAATCTGAATTTTTCCAACTTAAAACAATTGCTACGAGTCCTGTCTAGGCTTGATATTTTCAGCACGTTATTACATCCCCTTTATTTATTCCTGTCTTCCATTTATACACCTCAATCATATCCCCCCTAATTCTACGCCTGTCTAGAGAGTGTAGATTCAGGGTCCTCAGTCTATCCTCATGATAGACTAGGATCAACTTTGTCATCCTCCTTTGTATGTTTTCCAGAGCATTTATATCCATTCTGTAATACGGTGACCAGAACTGAGCAGCATAGTCTAAATGAGGCCTAACCAAGGATATATAAAGTTGAAGAACAACATGAGGACTTCTATTATTTATGCTTCTTGATATGAAGCCAAGGATTCAGTTAGCTTTATTGCGAACACTAATGCACTGTTGTCTTGGTTTCAGATTACTGCTAACCAGAACTCCTAAATCCTTTTCGCAATCAGTAGTATTAAGATCTACATTATTTATTTTATATATGGCATGGTTATTTTCCTGTCCAACATTTAGAACTTTGCATTTGTCTATATTAAACTGCCTCTGCCACTTCTCCGACCACTGCATCAGTCTATTCAAATCTTCATGGAGTGCTCTAATGTCCTCATCAGAATGAATTCGACGGCGTATTTTGGTGTCATCGGCAAACTTGCTTATGTCGCTCTTTATGCCCTCATCAATGTCGTTTATGTAGATTGTGAACAACAGGGGGCCCAACACTGACCCCTGTGGAACACCGCTCGTGACGCTTCCCCACACTGATTCCTCCCCATTTATGCAAACTCTCTGCTGCCTATTTGTCAACCATGCCTCTATCCAGGAAAAAAATTCTCCTCCTATTCCATGTGCTTTAATTTTCCTCAAAAGTCTCTGATGTGGGACCCTGTCAAAAGCCTTATTGAAGTCCATATACACAATATCATATTCATTACCATGATCTACCTCCTCAAACACCTTAGTGAAAAAAGTTAGTAAATTTGTAAGGCAGGAATGCCCCTTTGTAAAACCATGCTGAGATTCGTTGATTAATTTATGCTTTTCAAGGTGGCTACGAACTGCCTCGGCAATTATTGATTCCATAAATTTTCCCACTATGGAGGTTAGGCTTATTGGTCTATAGTTCAAAGCCAAGGACCTGTCACCTGCTTTGAAAATGGGTATCACATTTGCCATTTTTCACTTATCTGGTGCCATGCCAGTTTGTAGTGATGTTGAAAAGATTAGCCAAAGGTTTGCTAAGCTCCTCTTTACATTCCTTTAGAACCCTTGCGTACAGTTCATCAGCGCCTGGGAATTTGTTAGGTTTTAATTTATCTATTTGCCTAAGGACCATATCACTTGTGACCCTAATTGTGTATAGTTTATTATTAGTATTATTATTATATTGCAAGTGTGTTTACTTTTCCATCGTGTCGGTAATACCTGGTTACCTGGAGGTTAACCAGGTATTACCGGCACGATGGAAAAGTAAACACACTTGCAATATAATAATAATAATAATAATAAACTATACACAATTAGGGTCACAAGTGATATGGTAATGTATAGCATTTATATCCATGTTATGTTAATAATGTTAATTATGTGACATAATATTAAAATAATAAAGTATATTACAAAATAAAACATAAAATAATGTAACAAAGCATAATATAATAACACTTTCTACCAAGAAAAAGAAACAATATAAAAGAAGGTAGGAAGCTTGGTGACCAAGTTGGATCACCGGGAGGTAAAGTTTGTTGAGTCACCAGGTCAAGTCTTCCTGGAATACTTCTAACTTACATTTTTATTGTATTTTTATTGTCATTCAATCGTAGAATTAACGAGGGGAAAAAGATGAGTGGTGCATTAAGGAAGAATCTGTGGAGACTAACAACATTATCCATGGAAGCAAAGATGGGAATGTATGAGAGTATAGTTATACCGATGCTCTTATATGAGTGTGAAGCATGAGTGGTGAATGTTGCAGCAAGAAGACTGGAGACAGTGTGAAGCCTGAGTGGTGAATGTTGCTGCAAGAAGACTGGAGACAGTGTGAAGCCTGAGTGGTGAATGTTGCAGCAAGAAGACTGGAGACAGTGTGAAGCCTGAGTGGTGAATGTTGCAGCAAGAAGACTGGAGACAGTGTGAAGCCTGAGTGGTGAATGTTGCAGCAAGAAGACTGGAGACAGTGTGAAGCCTGAGTGGTGAATGTTGCAGCAAGAAGACTGGAGACAGTGTGAAGCCTGAGTGGTGAATGTTGCAGCAAGAAGACTGGAGACAGTGTGAAGCCTGAGTGGTGAATGTTGCAGCAAGAAGACTGGAGACAGTGTGAAGCCTGAGTGGTGAATGTTGCAGCAAGAAGACTGGAGACAGTGTGAAGCCTGAGTGGTGAATGTTGCAGCAAGAAGACTGGAGACAGTGTGAAGCCTGAGTGGTGAATGTTGCAGCAAGAAGACTGGAGACAGTGTGAAGCCTGAGTGGTGAATGTTGCAGCAAGAAGACTGGAGACAGTGTGAAGCCTGAGTGGTGAATGTTGCAGCAAGAAGACTGGAGACAGTGTGAAGCCTGAGTGGTGAATGTTGCAGCAAGAAGACTGGAGACAGTGTGAAGCCTGAGTGGTGAATGTTGCAGCAAGAAGACTGGAGACAGTGGAGATGTAATGTCTGAGGTCAATGTAGAGAATCCGTAGTATGGAAATTAGGAGGAGGTGCGGGATTACCAAAACAATTATACATGTAATAACAAAAAAAGGCACAATACCGTGACTGGAACGATACACATAACCCGCACATACATGTAGAGAGGATGGAACGAAATAGAATGGCTTCGAGAGAGTATAAATCTATAGTGGAGGGATGGCAGGGTCGGGGTCGGCGTAGGAGTTGGAGGCAGGGGATAAAGGAGGTTTTGTGATGGAGATGCTTGGACTTCTAGCAAGCATACATGTGTGTTAGATAGGAACGAATGAAGACCAATTATTTTTAGGATTTGACGTGTTGTTTGAGTGTGAGCAAGGTAATATTTATGAAGGGATTCAGGGAAACCGACAGACCGGACTTGAGTCCTGGAGATGTAAAGTACAGAGCCAACACTCTGAAGGAGGGGTGTTAATGTTGCAATTTCATAACTGTAGTGTGAGTGCGCCTCTGGCAAGACAGTGATGGAGTGATTGATGAAAGGTTTTCTTTCTCGGGACACCCTGCCTTGGTGGGAAACGGACGATGTGTTAATAAAAAGTAAAAAATAATAATAATTATAATAATAATAATAATCTCACATTACTACAAGTACATGATACAATTATTACAGACCAGCTGACATTGTTGACGGGATCCATCCATCTGAACAAGCGATAACAATAACTACTAACTACTAGATGAACAAGTGATAACAATAACTACTTAACACTAGGTGAACAAGTGTTACTATTCTGTACTGGTCATCTCTGTTACTGTACTGTACCCGTTCTTCTGTTTTACTGTACTGGTCTTCTCTGTTACTGTGAACAAGTGACAACAATAACTACTCACTACTAGGTGAACATGTGATAACAATAACTACTTACTACTAGGTGAACAAGTGATAACAATAACTACTTACTACTAGGTGAACATGTGATAATAACTACTAGGTGAACAAGTGATAACAATAACTACTCACTACTAGGTGAACATGTGATAATAACTACTAGGTGAACAAGTGATAACAATAACTACTCACTGCTAAGTGAACATGTGATAATAACTACTCGGTGAACAAGTAATAACAATAACTACTCACTACTAGGTGAACATGTGATAATAACTACTAGGTGAACAAGTGATAACAATAACTACTCACCAGTAGGTGAACAAGTGATAACAATAACTACTCACTACTAGGTGAACAAGTGATAGCAATAACTACTCACTACAAGGTGAACAAGTGATAATAACTACTCACTACTAGGTGAACAAGTGATAACAATAACTACTCACTACTAATTGAACATGTGATAGCAAAAACTACTTACTACTAGTTGAACATGTGATAGCAATAACTACTCACTACTAGGTGAACATGTGATAACTTACTACTAGGTGAACAGGAGCAACAAGTGTCAGGAAACCTGCCGGGATTGATCCACTGAGCATATTATTACCACTGTCAGCCTCAGAGTTATCTCTGAGTTACCAGATCTTGCTACGTGGAGGCCAGTGTCAGCCTCAGAGTTATCTCTGAGTTACCAGATCTTGCTACGTGGAGGCCAGTGTCAGCCTCAGAGTTATCTCTGAGTTACCAGATCTTGCTACGTGGAGGCCAGTGTCAGCCTCAGAGTTATCTCTGAGTTACCAGATCTTGCTACGTGTTTTTGATGGTTTCCCCAGGTTCATGTGTCCCCTCAGATATTCTCCCTTCCTCACTTCCTATCCTACACTTCCTATCCTACACTCAGTAATCTTGCATCTAAGTCTTCCCCAGGTTCATGTGTCCAGGAGTCTATCTGTGTCCCCTCAGACATTCTCCCTTCCTCACTTACCATCCTACACTTCCTAACCTAAACTTCCTATCCAACACTTCCCATCCTACACTAAGTCTTCCCCAGGTTCATGTGTCCAGGAGTCTATCTGTGTCCCCTCAGACATTCTCCTTTACTCACTTATCATCCTACACTTTCAATCCAACACTTCCCATCCTACACTTCCTATCCTAAACTTCCCATCCTACACCAAGTCTTCCCCAAGTTCAAGTGTCCAGGAGTCTATCTGTGTCCCCTCAGACATTCTCCCTTCCTCACTTATCATCCTACACTTCCTATCCTAAACTTCCTATCCTACACTTCCCATCCTACACTTCCCATCCTACACTTCCCATCCTACACCAAGTCTTCCCCAAGTTCAAGTGTCCAGGAGTCTATCTGTGTCCCCTCAGACATTCTCCCTTCCTCACTTCATATCCTACACTTCCTATCCTATACTTCCTATCCTACACTTCCTATCCCAACTCTTGCATCTAAGCCTTCCCCGGGAATTCATCCGTGGGCCCCCGGATGTCTTTCCTTGAAGTCTGGTGATGCCTCACCCCCCCAGTCCATGGTCAGCAAGTCCCACCCCAGGTCCGTGGTTCCAAGTGTTCATCCATACACCCTTCACCACTTTCCTGAGGTCAGCAAGTCCCACCCCAGGTCCGTGGATCCAGGTATACACCCTTCACCACTTCCCTGAGGTCAGCAAGTCCCACCCCAGGTCCGTGGATCCAGGTATTCACCCTTCACCACTTTCCTGAGGTCAGCAGTCCCACCCCAGGTCCGTGGATCCAGGTATTCACCCTTCACCACTTCCCTGAGGTCAGCAAGTCCCACCCCAGGTCCGTGGTTCCAGGTATTCACCCTTCACCACGTCCCTGAGGTCAGCATGTCCCACCCCAGGTTCGTGGTTCCTGGTATACACCCTTCACCACTTCCCTGAGGTCAGCAAGTCCCACCCCAGGTCCGTGGATCCTGGTATACACCCTTCACCACTTCCCTGAGGTCAGCAAGTCCCACCTCAGGACCGTGGATCCAGGTATTCACCCTTCACCACTTCCCTGAGGTCAGCAGTCCCACCCCAGGTCCGTGGATCCAGGTATTCACCCTTCACCACTTCCCTGAGGTCAGCAAGTCCCACCCCGGGTCCGTGGTTCCAGGTATTCACCCTTCACCACGTCCCTGAGATCAGCAAGTCCCACCCCAGGTCCGTGGACCCAGGTATACACCCTTCACCACGTCCCTGAGGTCAGCAAGTCCCACCCCAGGTCCGTGGATCCAGGTATACACCCTTCACCACGTCCCTGAGGTCAGCAAGTCACACCCCAGGTCTGTGGATCCAGGTATTCACCCTTCACCACTTCCCTGAGGTCAGCAAGTCCCACCCCAGGTCCGTGGATCCAGGTATTCACCCTTCACCACGTCCCTGAGGTCAGCAAGTCCCACCCCAGGTCCGTGGTTCCAGGTATTCACCCTTCACCACTTCCCTGAGGTCAGCAAGTCCCACCCCAGGTCCGTGGATCCAAGTATTCACCCTTCACCACTTCCCTGAGGTCAGCAAGTCCCACCCAGGTCCGTGGATCCAGGTATTCACCCTTCACCACTTCCCTGAGGTCAGCAGTCCCACCCCAGGTCCGTGGATCCAGGTATTTACCCTTCACCACGTCCCTGAGGTCAGCAAGTCCCACCCCAGGTCCGTGGTTCCAGGTATTCATCTTTCACCACGTCCCTGAGGTCAGCAAGTCCCACCCCAGGTCCGTGGATCCAGGTATACACCCTTCACCACTTCCCTGAGGTCAGCAGTCCCACCCCAGGTCCCTGGATCCAGGTATTCACCCTTCACCACTTCCCTGAGGTCAGCAGTTTTAACCAGCCTTGAAGTACTGTCCATATATGATATTACTACACAAGTGTATTAATATCAGTATACGAAGGTAGATGTTATTACAGAGGAGGACACGCAGATAATCTGCGCTCTGTAATAACATCCTCCTGGACAGACTCGAACGTCGACTACCTGAGACATGAGAGATCTCTATCACAGTTCGTCCACCAAGAACTGGCCACTAGTCAAAATTTGGGACATATATTTATATTTAATATTAGATCCATTTACACCTATTCTATACCCTTCTTACATTTTATCAAAAAGCTTTTTGGGGTTCAAGTGGTCGCTCACATTCTATTTCGTATTCTTTATTACTCTCTATTATCTTTCTCTTATTTTCCAGCGATTTTTTCTTGTCAATATTTATCATCATTCCACTAAGCATCTCCCGTCACGTCTGCACCGACTCTGCCATCACCAGTACGATGTTCATCACATAGTCAACACACAACATCACCAGTACGATGTTCATCACACAGTCAACACACAACATCACCAGTACCATGTTCATCACACAGTCAACACACAACATCACCAGTACGATGTTCATCACACAGTCAACACACAACATCACCAGTACGATGTTCATCACACAGTCAACACACAACATCACCAGTACGATGTTCATCACACAGTCAACACACAACATCACCAGTACCATGTTCATCACACAGTCAACACACAACATCACCAGTACGATGTTCATCACACAGTCAACACACAACATCACCAGTACCATGTTCATCACACAGTCAACACACAACATCACCAGTACCATGTTCATCACACAGTCAACACACAACATCACCAGTACGATGTTCATCACACAGTCAACACACAACATCACCAGTACGATGTTCATCACACAGTCAACACACAACATCTCAGTATATATACACTGAGAGGTGCATGATCTCAGTATATATACACTGAGAGGTGCATGACTCAGTATATATACACTGAGAGGTGCATGACTCAGTATATATACACTGAGAGGTGCATGCTCAGTGTATATACACTGAGAGGTGTATGACTCAGTATATATACACTGAGAGGTGTATGATCTCAGTATATATACACTGAGAGGTGCATGACTCAGTATATATACACTGAGAGGTGCATGACTCAGTATATATACACTGAGAGGTGTATATCTCAGTATATATACACTGAGAGGTGTATGACTCAGTATATATACACTGAGAGGTGTATGATCTCAGTGTATATACACTGAGAGGTGCATGACTCAGTATATATACACTGAGAGGTGCATATCTCAGTATATATACACTGAGAGGTGTATATCTCAGTATATATACACTGAGAGGTGCATGACTCAGTATATATACACTGAGAGGTGTATGATCTCAGTATATATACACTGAGAGGTGTATATCTCAGTATATATACACTGAGAGGTGCATATCTCAGTATATATACACTGAGAGGTGCATGATCTCAGTATATATACACTGAGAGGTGTATATCTCAGTATATATACACTGAGAGGTGTATATCTCAGTATATATACACTGAGAGGTGTATATCTCAGTGTATATACACTGAGAGGTGTATATCTCAGTATATATACACTGAGAGGTGTATACTCAGTATATATACACTGAGAGGTGTATATCTCAGTATATATACACTGAGAGGTGCATACTCAGTATATATACACTGAGAGGTGTATATCTCAGTATATATACACTGAGAGGTGTATATCTCAGTATATATACACTGAGAGGTGTATATCTCAGTATATATACACTGAGAGGTGTATATCTCAGTGTATATACACTGAGAGGTGTATATCTCAGTATATATACACTGAGAGGTGTATATCTCAGTATATATACACTGAGAGGTGTATATCTCAGTATATATACACTGAGAGGTGTATATCTCAGTATATATACACTGAGAGGTGTATATCTCAGTATATATACACTGAGAGGTGTATATCTCAGTATATATACACTGAGAGTGTGTCATATATACACTCTCAGTATATATACACTGAGAGGTGTATATCTCAGTATATATACACTGAGAGGTGTATATCTCAGTATATATACACTGAGAGGTGTATATCTCAGTATATATACACTGAGAGGTGTATATCTCAGTATATATACACTGAGAGGTGTATATCTCAGTATATATACACTGAGAGGTGTATATCTCAGTATATATACACTGAGAGGTGTATATCTCAGTATATATACACTGAGAGGTGTATATCTCAGTATATATACACTGAGAGGTGTATATCTCAGTATATATACACTGAGAGGTGTATATCTCAGTATATATACACTGAGAGGTGTATATCTCAGTATATATACACTGAGAGGTGTATATCTCAGTATATATACACTGAGAGGTGTATATCTCAGTATATATACACTGAGAGGTGTATATCTCAGTATATATACACTGAGAGGTGTATATCTCAGTATATATACACTGAGAGGTGTATATCTCAGTATATATACACTGAGAGGTGCATATCTCAGTATATATACACTGAGAGGTGTATATCTCAGTATATATACACTGAGAGGTGTATATCTCAGTATATATACACTGAGAGGTGTATATCTCAGTATATATACACTGTATATCTCAGTATATATACACTGAGAGGTGTATATCTCAGTATATATACACTGAGAGGTGTATATCTCAGTATATATACACTGAGAGGTGTATATCTCAGTGTATATACACTGAGAGGTGTATATCTCAGTATATATACACTGAGAGGTGTATATCTCAGTATATATACACTGAGAGGTGTATATCTCAGTATATATACACTGAGAGGTGTATATCTCAGTGTATATACACTGAGAGGTGTATATCTCTCAGTCAGTATATACACTGAGAGGTGTATATCTCAGTATATATACACTGAGAGGTGTATATCTCAGTATATATACACTGAGAGGTGTATATCTCAGTATATATACACTGAGAGGTGTATATCTCAGTATATATACACTGAGAGGAGTATATCTCAGTATATATACACTGAGAGGTGTATATCTCAGTATATATACACTGAGAGGTGTAGGTGTATATCTCAGTATATATACACTGAGACGTGTACAACTCAGTATATATACACTGAGAGGTGTATATCTCAGTTTATATACACTGAGAGGTGTATATCTCAGTTTATATACACTGAGAGGTGTATATCTCAGTCTATATACACTGACAGGTGTATATCTCAGTATATATACACTGAGAGGTGTATATCTCAGTATATATACACTGAGAGGTGTATATCTCAGTATATATACACTGACAGGTGTATATCTCAGTATATATACACTGAGAGGTGTATATCTCAGTATATTTACACTGACAGGTGTATATCTCAGTATATATACACTGAGAGGTGTATATCTCAGTATATATACACTTAGAGGTGTACATCTCAGTGTATATACACTGAGAGGTGTATATCTCAGTATATATACACTGAGAGGTGTACATCTCAGTATATATACACTGAGAGTATATACACTGAGAGCTGTATATCTCAGTATATATACACTGAGAGGTGCATATATCTCAGTATATATACACTGAGAGGTGTATATCTCAGTATATATACACTGAGAGGTGTATATCTCAGTATATATACACTGAGAGGTGTATATCTCAGTATATATACACTGAGAGGTGCATATATCTCAGTATATATACACTGAGAGGTGCATATTCTCAGTATATATACACTGAGAGGTGTATGATCTCAGTATATATACACTGAGAGGTGCATACTCTCAGTATATATACACTGAGAGGTGCATGATCTCAGTATATATACACTGAGAGGTGTATGACTCTCAGTATATATACACTGAGAGGTGCATGTATATCTCAGTATATATACACTGAGAGGTGTACTCTCAGTATATATACACTGAGAGGTGTATATCTCAGTATATATACACTGAGAGGTGTATGACTCTCAGTATATATACACTGAGAGGTGTATATCTCAGTATATATACACTGAGAGGTGTATGACTCTCAGTATATATACACTGAGAGGTGTATGACTCTCAGTATATATACACTGAGAGGTGTATGACTCTCAGTATATATACACTGAGAGGTGCATGACTCTCAGTATATATACACTGAGAGGTGTATGACTCTCAGTATATATACACTGAGAGGTGCATGACTCTCAGTATATATACACTGAGAGGTGCATGACTCTCAGTATATATACACTGAGAGGTGCATACTCTCAGTATATATACACTGAGAGGTGTATGACTCTCAGTATATATACACTGAGAGGTGCATGACTCTCAGTATATATACACTGAGAGGTGCATGACTCTCAGTATATATACACTGAGAGGTGTATGACTCTCAGTATATATACACTGAGAGGTGCATGACTCTCAGTATATATACACTGAGAGGTGCATCACTCTCAGTATATATACACTGAGAGGTGTATGACTCTCAGTATATATACACTGAGAGGTGTATGACTCTCAGTATATATACACTGAGAGGTGCATGTATATACACTCAGTATATATACACTGAGAGGTGTGTATCTCAGTATATATACACTGAGAGGTGTATACTCTCAGTATATATACACTGAGAGTGTGTCATACTGAAAGGTCTCAGTATATATACACTGAGAGGTGCATGACTCTCAGTATATGTACACTGAGAGGTACATGACTCTCAGTATATATATACTGAGACCTGCATCACTCATTATATATTCACTGAGAGGTGCATGACTCTCAGTATATGTACACTGAGAGGTTCATGACTCTCAGTATATATACACTGAGAGGTGCATGACTCTCAGTATATGTACACTGAGAGGTACATGACTCTCAGTATATATATACTGAGAGGTGTATATATACATTCTCAGTATATATACACTGAGAGGTGTATCAGTATATATACACTCTCAGTATATATACACTGAGAGGTACATGACATCTCAGTATATATACACTGATATGTGCATGACTCAGTATATATACACTGAGAGGTGCATGACTCAGTATATATACACTGAGAGGTGCATGACTCTCACTATATATACACTGAAAGGTGCAAGACTCCCAGTATATATACACTGAGAGGTGAGATGTATATATACACTCATATACACTGAGGTGCATGACTCAGTATATATACACTGAGAGGTGCATGACTCTCAGTATATATACACTGAGAGGTCAGTATATATGAGACTCTCAGTATATATACACTGAGAGGTGCATCATTCTCAGTATATATACACTGAGAGGTGCATGACTCTCAGTATATATACACTGAGAGGTGCATGACTCTCAGTATATATACACTGAGAGTGCATCATTCTGCATGCACTCTCAGTATATATACACTGAGAGGTGCATGACTCTCAGTATATATACACTGAGAGGTGCATGACTCTCAGTATATATACACTGAGAGGTGCATCACTCTCAGTATATATACACTGAGTCTTGCATGACTCTCAGTATATATACACTGAGAGCTGCATGACTCAAATGACTGGGGTGCCTTTACATATTTGTTATGTTTTTGATGCTTCCTTTGTGTAAAGACTCGTTGTATTCTTGAGTCACTAGTTTTCTTAGTTTTGTTTTTGATTGTGTTATGGAGGTCCAGATATTTGAGTATATAAACGTGCATATGTGTATTTATATATATATATATATATAATATATATATATATATATATATATATATATATATATATATATATATATATATATATATTATATATATATATATATATATATATATATATATTATATATATATATATATTATATATATATATATATATATATATATATATATATATATATATATATATATATATATATATATATATATATATATATATATATATATATATATATATATATATGTATATATATATATATATATATATATATGTATATATGTATATATGCATGTTTTCTCCTTTCCCTGTTACTGTTCAATCTAGTCTGAGTCACCTAAGTATTAAAGGGATATAACACGTGTACATAACCCTGAGTCGACCAGTTGTATCCTATAAATATGTAGCAACATTATGATTTTTGTTTGCGATTCAAACGTATTTCATAGGTATCAAGATTGATCACATATAGAATGGATGGAAATTGCTGACGATTAACATGATCGTCAATTTATATAATATTTATTATGTTAATGAATTTGTGTTAGAGTAAATCATTGAATTTGTGTCTAAGTTGGAATTTCTATAATCAATTGTATATTTTGTATGCAAATTACATAAACTATTGTTTAAACATCAATGTAACATGTTTGTATGATGTGCATGTAGGTTATAATGGGTTAAATGGGGGTTTCCACCAGTGTTATATTTGTTACACAAACAGTTATATCTTTTGGTATTGTGTGTGTTTAGTGAAACGTACGTATGTGTTTTATGGTGTGTTTGTCGTATATATCTATACGTATTAGTTAAAGATTTTTTTTCTGGTATTTATGGTGTGTACCTTGTTGTACTCTACAGATTATGTATGGTAATGCTATTTAATTTTTAAGCAGCCTTGTATTTATGATGTTTTAAATAAAATATAAAAAAAAGTATCACTGTATATAAGTAAGGTATATTTTTTTTTGTGGGTTTATAATTAGTTTGAGAAACTAAATATGGGGTTGGTCGGGGTATTAGGTGTCTTAGTGTTTCCTCATATGTAATCATACATGCTAGATCTGTAAAAGTCTTATGTTAATTATTAAAGGCTTTTTGTATATTTTGATTCCTTTTTCAATACATGCAAAACCAAAAATAAAGAACACCAGGTTTCAATTTCAAGAGTCAGGTGGGTTTCTGATAGTTATTTTATATAACCATAGTACTAGTGAGTGTGTAATGTATTAGTTTCTATGATATTGTTTTTGTATATAAATTTTTATATATCCATAGTACCATTGAATGCGCAATGCATTAGTTTATATGACATTCTTTTGTATATAAAATTTCATACACAATATGAATAAGACTGTCAGGTTTGGTTATATATTTATTTGGTGTTTAAGGTATGTTCTGGTAGTTCTCTGTTTAGTTATATATATTGTTGTTGTCTTACATGAAGTTTTCACGGTTCTTGTTTTAAGTCAATTTTGTATACCACACATGTATACTGTGTTTTAAGTCAATTATGTATAACATACATGTATACTGTGTTTTTTAAATAAAAATATAAAAAAATAAATACTATTGGTATTGAACTGCTTCGAGGTGCGATTACACCTAGTTCTGCTCAGATATTCTTACCCAAGATAATTAGGGAGACATATGGCATTCAAGACGGTGAATTGAATGGAGCGCATAGAATATTTGTGAAACTGCTTGCTGCGACAGATTATGAATCGGTGGTTACGCGCTTTCAAGATGTGTGTTTTGACGTTACGCCTGCTGTGCGTGTGAGACTGGTGGACGTGTCTCGATATTATACCTGGATAAAGTTGCGGAATGTCCCCTTTGAGGCGAACGAAGCTGACATCAGAAACGTATTTGAGAAATATGGGACCGTGCATTCTGCCCAGCAGGGTAAGTGGTTGATGGGTGCCTACGAAGGTACGCCGGAAGGTACTTTCAGCCTTAAAATGACGTTGCGGCAACCCATACCATCATACGTGTATCTTTAAGATTTTAGGACACAGGTAATGGTTTTGTATCCTGGACAACGGCGTACGTGTCGCATTTGTGGAGAGTATGACCACATACCGGCGGCATGCGAGAAGAACAGACGCGTGACCAAACCTGTGCAAGAAGAAGTAGCCCCGGTCACACGTGGTGAAGGTGAGCATCGATCATCAGAGGAAGGGCGTGGTCGTTTGTGGAGTGAGATGGTGGAACAGGCTTTTCGAAATGAGAGTGAGTCCTCCCCTCAGCTCCCTGCACCTGAGTCGTTGCCAATACCATCTGCTCGATTGGTACCCCGAAATGACGTGTTAAATATAGGGGAGGAATTGGACGAAGTTTTAAAGATCTTGTCACCACCTGTGGTGGAAGCTCCGTCTACGAATGACGTAGCTGGAGACTTTTTGAGTCCAGATTGTAAACAATATGAGACTCAGCGGAATGACGACGAGACTGAGACATCGGGGGACTTCCTACCTCACTGTAAAGTGGATGTTGAGGTACACCGTGAGGCTTCCTCAGACCTTGACATGGAGGATAAGAACGTTACAAGGAAACGAGCAGCTACGTCAGATTCAGATGACGTACTGACGCCAGCACAGAGGACTGGGAAGAAAACTGAGAAGATGGGAGAGAGAAGGGATGGAGAGGGGGGGGGTCATGTGGGACGCCATCGCAAGAATGGAGGCGAATGGGAAGGTACTGTAAAGAAAACCCACAGAAATAACAATTCAAGTGGTGAAAAACGAGAGAAGAAACAAGGGTGGAAAATATAACAGGCCTTAGGTGTATGACTGCTAATGTTAACGGTTTATGTACTAGACTAAAGAGAGATTGGTTGAACAATTTTCTTAGCAAACATAGAGTTGATGTTATGTTCCTTCAAGAACACAATTTCAAAGAGGGGGAAGTGTTGCAGGTTGCAGGTTATACAGTACTGACCCTGCCAACTATCCGTTTGAAAGGTGGTGTGGGTCTTTTAATAAAAGAGACGAGCCCGTTTGTGTTGCAGAGATGTGAGTGGGGTGGGGGGAGGGTGTTGCAGAGATGTGAGGGGGGTGGGGGAGGGTGTTGCAGAGATGTGAGGGGGGTGGGGGAGGGTGTTGCGAGTGGATGGGACTTGGATGGTTTCCCATCCAAGTCCCATCCATACACGCTTTCGCGTGTATCTTTAGCAAGTGTGTACGCCTCTGCGGAGAATAGCACGAAGGTACGAAAGGATTTTGTGTGAGGATCTTGTTTATTTTTTGCGTGCACTTCCGGAAGTGGCGATAGTGGGGGGTGACTGGAACTGTATCATCAGGGCGGCTGACGTCGAACCCAAAGGGGCTGGGCATGTGTCTGCATCTCTCAGAGATTTGTTGAGGGATGTTAAGTTAAGAGATGTGTTTGGGGGAGGGGTGTGGGAAACAGAACATACTTTTATCAGAAGGGGATATGCTGCAAGGTTAGACAGAGTGTATATTTCGCAGGGAGTAGTTAAGTAAGTTTATTCAGGTATACACAAATACAGTTACATAGAATTATCATACATAGCAGCATATGTGTAGAGAACCTGGGATAACCCAAAAAAAGTCAGACAGAGTGACTTATTTCTATTGGGGTCCTTTTACCTTATTATAATATAAAGGTTATAATATTTTCTTATTATTCTATAATGAAGATAACATCTTATTATCATACTAAAAAGACTATCTACTACACGAGGGTCATTAAGACTATCTACTACACGAGGGTCATTAAGACTATCTACAATACGAGGGTCATTACTTTTTTTTTTTATATTTTATTTAAAACACACAATACATTAAATAAATAAAAGTATACAGTATCAGATCTTCAACAGACAACATAAATTCTTCATTGTCTAAACACACTGCAAGTTTTACATAAAAAAATCCCTCTTCACCTGTACAGTTCATCCTTCAACACTTTTGCTAAATACATGATTATACAATGTTAGGCTTGATATCAATAACAAAAAATTGCAATATGCAGTAATATGTCATATATTTACACTTCATGTTGTATATACAAATGGCAAGCACACATGGGTAAGTATATAGACCGTATAATAAAGTGTTATAAAACCAACACACACAATAACACACACACACAAGCACACTCATACACACCAACATACACATAGGTATTAATGAATCGACTACGAAAACATCCAAATATAACAAATACGATGTGTTATATTACATCTCAACAAATAATATAATCAATTACATGCAATATCAGATATTACATGCTATAGGAAAAACACGTCTATACAAATACCAATGATTGGTATACAAGAATAAAAAGGGCAAAACTCTTAACGTTCTGCACATACAAAATTTTACATTTTTATTAATGACATCATCACACTGGAGACTTACATACAACATTGGAGACATACATACAACATTGGAGACATACATACAACATTGGAGACATACATACAACATTCACAAACACAAGACATTTACACACAATTAAACGCAGCTGACCAGCCCGTAGGATTACCCACTGAACAAACACAAATTATCTCAAATCCTTTAACTCTAACGCTCTATATGCAGACGGGAAATCTTTCTCCCATCTCCCCTCATATACTAACTGATTTCGACACTTAGTTCTAAGAATTGTTCCCGCTAAAACCCGGATTCTACTATTACCTTCAACATGTCTCATAGCCCATGACACATAAATATAATCGGCTACGACATACGACACAGCACGTTGTACACAGATGTCAACCCCACCCACATCAAAACTCAACGCCCTAATTACAGACAAACCTCCCCCCCCTACCATTCGTAAAACTCTGCTTAACCACGCACGCACTATACCTAAATTTTCACAGAAATACACAACGTGAAACGCTGATTCGTCCTCCCCGCACGCTGAACAGCTCCGGTCAACCTCTACACGCCGATTAGACAACACCACCTTGGACGGCAGAATCCCGTGCAAAAATTTAAAAACCACTTCGCGTACTCGAGGAAGGAGATGTAACTGATGAACCCGCTTCCATATATCACACCACGCGTACATGGGGAACATTCCTTCAACTCTCACCACAACTTTCACCATACCCACTCTTTCCAAAGTACTCAATTTAACGCTCCGCACGTCTCGCATGCACAGTAACACACGTAGCATCGTATCGCACTTGATTACGTCTGCCCGTGTCCACCACCTGCGCAGGTCACGATACATTTCTGTTAAACCACCATGCCTTCCACCCAATCGGAGAAAACGACGTTTCACATAACAAGCAATGACTCGGTCTCTGAAAGGAACAAGACCTAACCCTCCTTGACGCATTGGTGTCTCTACCACCGCTCTTGTGAGCCAGTCGCACCCTGAACCCCACAGAAATCTATAAACTCTATTTAAAAGATGTTTGATATCCCCCTTTATTAGTGGATACAGCGCAGCAACGTGCCAAACTTTACTATAAAGAAGAACATTAATTACTATCGCTCGCTGGTGTAGAGTTAAATGTCGTGGCCTTAGACTATTTAAACGCCTCAAAACATTATTTACCACCCTCCCCGAATTACATGCCCTCGTCTCATCAACCTCTCTCATATACTGTATACCACATATAGTAACACAGTCAACCACCGTCCACGTCTCTATACCTACCTCCTCCCTCGCCCAATCTCCCAACTTCATAATCTTTGATTTTTCTTTGTTAACTCGCATTCCTGTTGCTCTACCAAATATATCTACAAATCTTCCTACACAACTCAACTGCTCCCTCGTACGTACTAGGACAGTTGTATCATCTACATAACCTACTATTGCAGGTCGATCACTACCCGAACCCCACGACGAATCTACACCCCGCCCACAAACTGTCCAATAAAAAGGGTCCTGCATGCAAGCAAAGAGCATTTGAGACATAGGGCATCCCTGTCGAATGCCTCTATTCAATTTGACTAAGTCTCCTAACTTCCCATTAATTTGTACTCTAAACCCAGCACCACTATACAAAGAGCGAGCCCACATGATGATCTCATTACCAAAACCCTGCCATCTCATAAACTTCCACAGCACATCCCTTTCTACACTATCAAAAGCTGCTTGCCAGTCTAAAGCCAAAACACCACCCCCGCCCCTCGTTCCGCATTCCTCGACAAACTCCCTGATATTCCCATGACCATCATACATTGTCCTACCTGGCACGCCAAACTGACCCTTATGTATTACCTTGTCAAACACTTTCTTAATCCTATTCATTAAAATTTTTGCATATAATTTATAATCGCTACACATTAGTGATATTGGTCGGTAATCCTTAAGTGATACGGGTATGTCACATTTTTTAACTAACACCAAAACCGCCGTACTCTGAGACATACCTAAACGACCCCCCTCCTTCATCGCATTGAGTAAACGTACCAGAAAAGTCCGTATGACCTCCCAATGTTGAATATAAAATTCACATGGAATGCCATCAATACCTGGCGCCTTACCCTTGCACATTCCCTGCAAAGCCTCCCACGCCTCAGCTTCAGTTATAGGCCCACCCATGAGAAAGCGATCATTATCATTCAACTCACATCGTACATTCTGCCCCAATTCCCGTATTGCATCCACGCTTACTTCTTTATTTAGCACTTTGATATTAAACCATTTATCAACAAAATAGCTTATTCCTTCAGTTGTTGTTACAACCTGACCCTCACTATACCCTTCTACGCCATCCTGCACCACTAAACTCACGATTTCAGTCGCCTTCCTCCTTTGTGTCTGACTACGTAAGACACAAGCGGACGGCTTATCACCCCACACAGCCTCCTCGACTCCACTCGAAATACGCGCCCCATCAAAAACCGTATTTTTCAGCGTCTGGATGTGTTCCTTTAGATTGTTAATCTCGTCCACAGGGTAAACTCCAGATACCTCCCCTTGCGCATAACAGTGCTGTAAAGAACCCTCCAGGTACCTCAAAAATCCATACTCCAATCGAGAGGCCTCCTTACCCCGATGTACATAAAAATCCTTAATGCGAGGCTTCATAACCTCGTCCCATTGTCGCACTAAATCACTACCTTCCAAGGAGTCTACTCCCATAGACGTCCATAAGTGCGTGAAGAGTGTCTTATCTTCATCACTTTGAAGTAAACGAGTATTTAACTTCCAATATCCTTTAAAACGAGTCGGGAGACCTCTCCAGTCGAGCTCTACGAGAACACCGCGATGGTCGGAGAAATACACATCTAGCACACGCACTTTGGTTACAACTACCCGCCGAGACACATATACCCTGTCTAAGCGCGCAGCATAGTCCTTACGCACGAAAGTGTGCTCAATCCCTAAGTCACTGCTTCCACTTACATCCACCAACCCCAGTCCAGACAACAAATCACCCAAAATAATCGAACAATAACCCGCTCCCCTCGGTTCTACGTCTTTACGGCGCACCACACAGTTCCAGTCGCCACCAACTACTGTTATATCAGGCAGAGATCTCAAATAGTACACAAGAACGTCGTTGACAAAAGTATTTTTAATATTAACATCATGTTCAGCTGGTCCATATACTCCTACAAAACCAACCCGTTGAGTACCCCACTCACCTATGACGCGTACCACGCGACCCTCCCCCCCTCTTCCTCCCAATGTTTCATCACGAACGGGCTGGTCGCTTTTATTAACACAGCCACACCACCTTCCAAACGACTCGAGTGAGCCATATAAACATCATAACCATCTATCGCAAACGAACTTCCAACTTTATGGTTATGTTCTTGCACGAAACATACATCTACTGCAAAGCGATGCAACCACTCATGAACCTGTACTTGCCTTCTGTTATTCTTCATACCATTAACATTTATGGTTATACACCTAACTTTGCTAACGGTGGCTTTCCTCGAGGGACCACCACACCCTTTTTCCCTTTACGTTGACTAACGCCTAAGGCGCCACCTTTACCTTGTACATTCTCTGTTATCTTACTCGCTGTCCTGGAACCACGCGACGCCCCACCCGTGACTTCCGACCACGTCTTCTTCCCTGAGCGCTGTCCAGGGGTCAAGACATCGTCGGAGTCGGGCGGGGTAGCCGCACGCTTCCTAGAAACAGCATCCTCAACTTTATCAGGACCTGTAATGTTCTCCTTGTGAACTTCTACCGCAACAGTATGAACTCTCGGACCTTCTACCTCACTCACGTTAATTAACTGATCGACGTCCTTTAACTGTGGTCTCTCCTCATCTGAACACTCCAATGCAGGCACACACGGCACAGAATCATACTCCTGCAAAGCTAAAAGGTCGCTCAATGTCGATACAATGTTAGCGTCCATGTCAGCATCCTCTCTTGCTTGAGGGCTCTCACGTCCACCATATTCTACCACATCGTGGTTGACCGTACCAGGTAGAGTCACGCAGGATAACTCCACAGGCATGGCCCGATCCACCTCATCACACCACGATTTCAGGCGCGGTAAGTCCTCAATTACTTCATCTGCCAAATTCTGTCGAGGAGCCTCACCAACCGGACGATGACCACTTCCTGAGGGCGGCTGGCGCTTAACGCATTGTGCAGCAATGTGGTCCAATGCTCCGCAAAGGCGACAAGTTCGTCTCTGACCAGGATACGTAACGTACACCTGGGTACGGAACTCCTCTAGGTTTATGTACGAAGGTATTGGCTGACGCAGGGACATTTTTAACGTAAACGACCCTTCCTGTAAACCAGCAAAGCGGCCATCAGACCACCGACACATAGTAACCTGGTGGATCGTCCCATAGTATTTGAAGGCGTCACGTATGTCAACTTCGTTAGCCTCAAAAGGCACGTTTCGCACACGTACCCATGTATAGTAATGTGAAACGTCGTGCAACTTAACTGTGACTGCTGGGGTTACTTGCTTGCTAACATCCTGATACTGGTTGACAATCTGCTCGTAGGTCTTGGTATCGCAAAACTTGACGAATATCCGTGATAGTCCATTTAAGGCAACGCCACACAGGAATTCACGCTGGATGCCATATACATCGCAGATGATCATCGGCACCAACACATTAATCGATGAGCTGGGGATCGTGCCCTTTATAAGGTCAATACACACAGTATTAACTCTTCTTCGATAACCCGTCGCCATTGTTGTTGTCGTCTCAAAGCTCCTCCACCAGGTGTCGGGACTGAGGAGAGACAGCTGACGACCGCTCAGCACAGCGTCTGAGCAGGGATTGATAGGGTCATTACTAGGAATACGGTAAAATTTACACGTATGTTAGCTAAAAAATAGAAAATCATTCCCCTCCCTTTCTGTAGCTACATTCATCAGACACCTTTTGGTACTCTTCTTGAACTGGTTCATGCTATGACTGGCTTTGACATGTGCGGGCAGTCTGTTCCATTTCTTTATTGCTGTACAATAAAAGGTGTTTGAAGCCTGGCCACTGACTGTGGGTACTACAAAGTTGTGCTCTCTCCCTCTAGTACTATGATTGCTGCGGTTCCCAACCTTGACAAAATTGACAGCAAGATATTCTGGACATTGTTTGTGAGCAATTTTATAAACATGATTTAGCTTCAGTTGTTTTACTCTGTCTTCAACATTCAGCATATCCAACTGCTGTAATTCATCCTGGCCTACATGTTCTCTTGGTCCCAGCCCCAGTTGCAAAGTCTTTTAATACGGTCGAGACGGTCTTGTCAGATCATAGGGCAGTAGTAGTGGAGGTGGGGTGGGAGGGGATGACGGAAATTTATCGGCCTTATTGGAAATTAAATATTAGTGTGTTGAGTAATGACGAAGGTTTAGAGGGTTTTTCTATCTGTGGAAAGAGCTTTCAAGGGAAGCTCAGGAGGTAGAAGACATTGTAACGTGGTGGGACTCGGTAGCAAAAGAAAGGATAAAACCCTTTTACGTGAGGGAGGGTAAATGTATAAACACTCTAAAATATGGACTAGTGAATTATTTAGAGGATCGATTAAGAGGTTGTTATGGGCAGGGAAAGGTTGGAGGTGTTTACCCCATGGACGAGATTGTAGACATAAAAGAGAGCTTGCGAACGTTGCATAATGAGCGGTTTCAAGCGGTGCGGGTGCAAGCAGGATTAGAAGAAGTTTTGTGGGGAGACAAGCCATCCGCGTGTGTGTTGCGGCAGCAAAAGCAAAAGCAGGAGCTGATGGCAATCCCAAGCTTGGAGGTACATGAGACGATGGGAATCCATAGATCAGGTCAAGTGATAAGAAACACGAAAGCTATGAGTGCATATGCGGATATGTGGTATAAAAAATACTGGACTAGTAGTGATGTGGATGAAGTGGAATTAAATAGGGTGTGCACATATGTGAAGTGCACTTTGGGTCATATTGATAGGAAGGCTTTGGGTGGGGATATTACTGAGGAGGAAATTGAAATTGCTTTACACGGAATGAGAAAGGGCAAAGCCCCGGGTATTGATGGTTTACCGGTGGAATTTTATTTACAGCATTGGACGTTGATTGGGAAGTTCATGGTAAGATTATTAAATTGTATGAAGGAGAAGGGTACGTTAGGGAATAAGCAGAATGCAGCAATTGTGGTGCTGGTCCCGAAAGGCAAAGGGCAGCCAGACCTTGGGAAGTATAGGGCAATATCGTTGCTCTGTGCAGACTATAAGGTTTCCGCTAAAATTTTGGGTAATAGGGTGAAATGCGTGGTGGGGAGGGTTGTTTCACCATCGCAGTTTGGGTTGCCGAGCAGGTCGATGTTAGAAGGTCACGGGATTTTAAGAAGTTTTGTGGAGTCAAAGGGAAGGGGGGAGTACGGGCGGCTTTACTGGCCTTAGACTGGCGAGCCGCCTATGATAGAGTGGAAAGAGGTGCACTGCAGAGTATACTTAGGAGACAAGAAATAGTTGGGTGGGTAAATACGCTGTATAAGGGAGCAAAGATGAGGGTACAAATAAATGGGTGTATGGGAACGGACTATGAGATGGGTAGAGGTTTACGACAAGGATGCCCTATGTCACAGATCTTATTTGCGTGTTTTCAGGATCCCTTTTACAGGATAGTTGAGAGCACAGTCAATTCCCGGGGTGAGGGGGGGTAGGGGAAGGGAGATGTTGGCCGGCATTAATAGGTTATGTGGATGATACGACTGTTTTGGTGTGTGAACGAATGTCTATGAAAGTGTTGGAAGATGTTGTGCGTGTGTTTGAACGTGCCACGGGTATGAAGGTAAACAGTAAAAAGTCGATGATCATGGGGTTGGGTACCTGGAAAGGGGGTGGAATGGTGAGCTGTAACGTGGTTAACACAACTGCGATGTCATTAAAGATTTGTGGTATTATTTATAGAGACGATTTGGATGTGGCGCGGGAGGAAAATTCAGTAAGGACGTTGGAAAAGGTCATTGGTCGTCTGGGTGTTTTGAGGCCCCAACATCTCACTCTGGCCCAACGTGTGATCGTTGTTAACGTTTTAAGGTATGGTAAGGTGTGGCACGTTGCGGCTGTATTCCCGATTACGGGGACAGCGATCAATGGAATATTGAGAAGAGTATTTACCTTTCTGTGGGGATCGAGGTGTGATTGGTTAAAACGTGAGGTTATGTTACCTGTACGTCGAGGAGGTTTGGGATTGTTGGACTTAAAGCGTAGGGTGAAATGTGTTTTTCTAAAGTGGGAGGTTTGGCGTGTGGGTGTGATGGCGGGAAATATGGAACAGGTATACATGAGGTTGAAAAAGTGGTATGGGGGAATGGAATTGAGGGAATGTGAGATTGTACTACGGGCTTTGTTGATGGTAAGGGAACGGAAAAACATTCGCATAAAGGTTTTAAGTAGGTTACTGGGGGGTACGTGCGCAGCTCCAGTAGGAGGTTTGTTTCCCATGTACTCGTGGGAAAATATTTGGCTCAGATTTAGTAAGCTGAAATTACGACCTAGGGTGCGTGAAGTCATGTTCCGTTTTTTACATGGTATATTGCCGTCAGGGACAATACTACGATCCAGAAGAGTCGTGGAAGGTGGCGGGTGTGGGTTTTGTGGAGATGACACGGCTTTTCATGTTGTCTATTTTTGCGAAGGTTTAAAAGATGTCAGGGGTTGGTTAGGTAGGGTGGTACATTGGGTGGGGGGGGGAGAGGGGTGCAGGTCCTGCGCGCGTTAAGTCTCGACATCGGTGGATTAGACCAGGAAGTTAGACGTGGATTACATTTATATTTCGTGGGGAAAGGGGTCAGCGAGGTGCGAAGGCGTGTCCTTGCAATAACGTTTTATCGTACAATGTGTAGGAATAGGGAATTGTATGGAATGAGGTGGGATAAGGGTTTTTCGGACGGTTATCAAAGCCTTGTGAATTTGTGAATAATATACGGGCATGCTGTGTAAGTTTCCGTGTAGGTCAGTGGGCAATAGCTGCCTCGTCTCTTGCGGGGAGGTGTGAGTTGCGTGAATACGAGATTGGGCATGGATGTATTCTAGTTGTTATGGATGTGTTTGTTGATTCTGGAGTTAGGGTTACTTACTATACCTTTTGTGTACAAAATGACAGTGGTACCTTTCCAGTATTTATATTTTTGAAGCTTTCCTTTTGTGTAAAGACTCGTTTTTTCTTGAGTCACAAGTTTTCTTAGTATTTTGTTTTTGATTGTGTTTTATAGGTCCAGATATTTGGGTTTACAAACCTACATATATATATATATATATATATATATATATATATATATATATATATATATATATATATATATATATATATATATATATATATATATATATATATATGCATGTTTTATCCCTTCCCTGTTACTGTTCAATCTAGTCTGAGTCACCTAAGTATTAAAGGGATATAACACGTGTACATTACCCTGAGTCGTCCAATTGTATCCTATAAATATGTAGCAACATTATGATTGTTGTTTGTGATTCAAACGTAGTTCATAGGTATCAAGATTGATCACATATAGAATGGATGGAAATTACTGACGATTAATATGATCGTCAATTTATATAATATTTATTATGTTAATGAATTTGTGTTAGAGTAAATCATTGAATTTGTGTCTAAGTTTGAATTTCTATAATCAATTGTATATTTTGTATGCAAATTACATAAACTATTGTTTAAACATCAATGTAACATTTTTTTTTTATTAGAAACCTTACAAAAGTACAAAGGATGCATAATAAAGTACAGGAATACAAAACATTCTTTTGTGCTACTAGTACCAGGTTATTCCCGGCTGGAACAAGTATTATAACATCTTGTTATAGCAAACAATACACGCTAAGACAAACCTCACTAAAGTATAAGTCATTAATAGTTGCCGCCAAGCCATTGTACCCACAGCAAACACACCAAAAAGAAATTTTACATAGTTTAACAATATAAAATGAATACCTAACATGTTCTATTACAACAAAACCAACATACAAATGTACAACATCACAAGATTACTGAAGTTGAAATTTTCACACATGACTAAAACCATAACCACCTTTAACATACAATATATGTACTACACATATCATGTCAGTAAAGTACAAAAAGACCCTAACCAACCCTACCATAACAGGGTACATAAAACAAGACAAACCCTCTATAACATACCCTCTATGACAGGGTACAGAGTATTGGTTAAGTTATGGTACATTAGATCCTAACCAATAGGAATTCGAAGGAACGTATTATTCCTTATACACAATAACAATAGAGAAACAGTATTTTACTATTATTAATATGTTAAACCCTCAAATACAATAATTCTGATACAGAAAACAGAACAACATACATGTAACGTACAATAATAAAATAACCCAAAACAAGTTTTTATAACAAATCTCGGCACATTAAAGGGTTTAAAACCAAACCCTATACATAATTAAACCTTCCACATATGTATATAAACCGAAAATCTTGTCCACAAGACTTCGTTGGTATAACCCCATAAAAACATGGTATAGACCCAAACCCTATACATACACTTAAATTTTTTCACATAGAACCTTCATCAGACAATTAAAGTTAAACATAAGACAACAGGAGTAATAAGGATAAGGCTGCTGTAATTTGCCAGTCCCAAAAGAAGTGACACGTATCTCAGATTTTTTTTTTTTTTTTTTTTTTTTTTTTTTTTTTTTTTTTTTTTTTTTTTTTGAAACCAACTTGCCAATCCAATTACTTAAAAACGAGATCCTAAGGGCTCGGTATCCTGGCTATCAAGGAAATTTTAAAACCAGTGAACATAACCATCAGGCTTAGAACTGTAACCCTGGAAACCACACTTATTCTCACTATGACAAACACTCTCGTGAAACATGGCGTACCATCCATACCTAATTTTCACTACCTTCCTCTTACACACTACATAAGCTCCAGAGAAAAACAAAGACAACCCCCCCCCTTTACATCCCCCCATAAGGAGACCACTCCTTTGTCCATCCTCAGGGACCCCGACAAAGGGAACCCACAGTGAGGTTCCTATAACCTTCCGGGAAACTTTTTTCCCAGGACGCCCCATAAACCAGCATATTCCTACACTTCGTCCTATAGAATCTAGCCGCCAACGCTTTTATCCTCTTATCACCCCTTAATCCCCTCATTCCCCATGAAATGTCCAGATAATCCACTATAATATACATTATAGCCCTTCCAACATCCCTAGGCACTCCCCTTACATCTAGTAGTAAAGCCCTTAAAAACGGCAAACGACCCCCCCCCCCCAACAGTCTGATAACCCCACCCATCCATGATCTCACCCCCTCCAAGGAGGTACAAAAGAAGACCACATGAAACGCCGTTTCAACATCGCCACAAAACTGACAAAAAGCCTCTTCCACAAACCCCATACAACGTAACACCTCCTTGGAAGCCAGAATCCCCATGATAAAACGATACACTAATTCTCTTACTCTAGCCGGTATCCGAAGCTTACTAAAATCTTTCCAAATAACCCCCAGTCATACGTTGGATACACGGCTACCCCTTGCATAATTCCCTGACCTTTCACTACCCTCACCAACCTTTTCACTTTGATGTTATCCACCTGTTGCACTGTCAATAAAAATCTCAACATATCTTCACAAACCCTCAATTCCTTCCCACTCCACCATTTAC
>NW_027199179.1:0-34825 GCF_038502225.1 Cherax quadricarinatus
ATGCTGTGTGATGCCATCCATGCTGTGTGATGGCATCCATGCTGTGTGATGCCATCATGCTGTGTGATGGCATCCATGCTGTGTGATGGCCATCCGTGCTGTGTGATGCCATCCATGCTGTGTGATGGCATCCATGCTGTGTGATGCAATCCATGCTATGTGATGGCATCCATGCTGTGTGATGCCATCCATGCTGTGTGATGGCATCCATGCTGTGTGATGCCATCCATGCTGTGTGATGGCATCCATGCTGTGTGATGCTGTGTGATGGCATCCATGCTGTGTGATGCCATCCATGCTGTGTGATGCCATCCATGCTGTGTGATGCCATCCATGCTGTGTGATGGCATCCATGCTGTGTGATGCCATCCATGCTGTGTGATGGCATCCATGCTGTGTGATGGCATCCATGCTGTGTGATGGCATCCATGCTGTGTGATGCCATCCATGCTGTGTGATGGCATCCATGCTGTGTGATGCCATCCATGCTGTGTGATGCCATCCATGCTGTGTGATGGCATCCATGCTGTGTGATGCCATCCATGCTGTGTGATGGCATCCATGCTGTGTGATGGCATCCATGCTGTGTGATGCCATCCATGCTGTGTGATGCCATCCATGCTGTGTGATGGCATCCATGCTGTGTGATGGCATCCATGCTGTGTGATGGCATCCATGCTGTGTGATGCCATCCATGCTGTGTGATGGCATCCATGCTGTGTGATGGCATCCATCCATGCTGTGTGATGGCATCCATGCTGTGTGATGCCATCCATGCTGTGTGATGGCATCCATGCTGTGTGATGCCATCCATGCTGTGTGATGGCATCCATGCTGTGTGATGGCATCCATGCTGTGTGATGCCATCCATGCTGTGTGATGCCATCCATGCTGTGTGATGCCATCCATGCTGTGTGATGGCATCCATGCTGTGTGATGGCATCCATGCTGTGTGATGGCATCCATGCTGTGTGATGATGCTGTGTGATGCCATCCATGCTGTGTGATGGCATCCATGCTGTGTGATGCCATCCATGCTGTGATGCATCCATGCTGTGTGATGCCATCCATGCTGTGTGATGGCATCCATGCTGTGTGATGGCATCCATGCTGTGTGATGGCATCCATGCTGTGTGATGCATCCATGCTGTGTGATGGCATCCATGCTGTGTGATGGCATCCATGCTGTGTGATGCCATCCATGCTGTGTGATGGCATCCATGCTGTGTGATGGCATCCATGCTGTGTGATGGCATCCATGCTGTGTGATGGCATCCATGCTGTGTGATGGCATCCATGCTGTGTGATGGCATCCATGCTGTGTGATGGCATCCATGCTGTGTGATGCCATCCATGCTGTGTGATGGCATCCATGCTGTGTGATGGCATCCATGCTGTGTGATGGCATCCATGCTGTGTGATGCCATCCATGCTGTGTGATGCCATCCATGCTGTGTGATGGCATCCATGCTGTGTGATGCCATCCATGCTGTGTGATGCCATCCATGCTGTGTGATGCCATCCATGCTGTGTGATGGCATCCATGCTGTGTGATGGCATCCATGCTGTGTGATGCCATCCATGCTGTGTGATGGCATCCATGCTGTGTGATGCCATCCATGCTGTGTGATGGCATCCATGCTGTGTGATGCCATCCATGCTGTGTGATGGCATCCATGCTGTGTGATGGCATCCATGCTGTGTGATGGCATCCATGCTGTGTGATGGCATCCATGCTGTGTGATGCCATCCATGCTGTGTGATGGCATCCATGCTGTGTGATGGCATCCATGCTGTGTGATGGCATCCATGCTGTGTGATGGCATCCATGCTGTGTGATGGCATCCATGCTGTGTGATGGCATCCATGCTGTGTGATGGCATCCATGCTGTGTGATGCCATCCATGCTGTGTGATGCCATCCATGCTGTGTGATGGCCATCCATGCTGTGTGATGCCATCCATGCTGTGTGATGGCATCCATGCTGTGTGATGGCATCCATGCTGTGTGATGGCATCCATGCTGTGTGATGGCATCCATGCTGTGTGATGCCATCCATGCTGTGTGATGGCATCCATGCTGTGTGATGGCATCCATGCTGTGTGATGGCATCCATGCTGTGTGATGGCATCCATGCTGTGTGATGCCATCCATGCTGTGTGATGGCATCCATGCTGTGTGATGGCATCCATGCTGTGTGATGCCATCCATGCTGTGTGATGGCATCCATGCTGTGTGATGGCATCCATGCTGTGTGATGGCATCCATGCTGTGTGATGCCATCCATGCTGTGTGATGCCATCCATGCTGTGTGATGGCATCCATGCTGTGTGATGGCATCCATGCTGTGTGATGGCATCCATGCTGTGTGATGGCATCCATGCTGTGTGATGCCATCCATGCTGTGTGATGGCATCCATGCTGTGTGATGGCATCCATGCTGTGTGATGCCATCCATGCTGTGTGATGGCATCCATGCTGTGTGATGCCATCCATGCTGTGTGATGGCATCCATGCTGTGTGATGGCATCCATGCTGTGTGATGCTGTGTGATGCCATCCATGCTGTGTGATGCCATCCATGCTGTGTGATGCCATCCATGCTGTGTGATGCCATCCATGCTGTGTGATGCATCCATGCTGTGTGATGGCATCCATGCTGTGTGATGCCATCCATGCTGTGTGATGCCATCCATGCTGTGTGATGCCATCCATGCCATCCATGCTGTGTGATGCATCCATGCTGTGTGATGCCATCCATGCTGTGTGATGGCATCCATGGCATCCATGCTGTGTGATGCCATCCATGCTGTGTGATGGCATCCATGCTGTGTGATGCATCCATGCTGTGTGATGGCATCCATGCTGTGTGATGGCATCCATGATGTGTGATGGCATCCATGCTTTGTGATGCCATCCATGCTGTGTGATGCATCCATGCTGTGTGATGGCATCCATGCTGTGTGATGGCATCCATGCTGTGTGTGCATCCATGCTGTGTGATGGCATCCATGCTGTGTGATGGCATCCATGCTGTGTGATGGCCATCCATGCTGTGTGATGGCATCCATGCTATGTGATGCATCCACGCTGTGTGATGGCATCCATGCTGTGTGATGGCATCCATGCTGTGTGATGGCATCCATGCTGTGTGATGGCATCCATGCTGTGTGATGCCATCCATGCTGTGTGATGGCATCCATGCTGTGTGATGGCATCCATGCTGTGTGATGGCATCCATGCTGTGTGATGCATCCATGCTGTGTGATGCCATCCATGCTGTGTGATGCCATCCATGCTGTGTGATGGCATCCATGCTGTGTGATGGCATCCATGCTGTGTGATGCATCCATGCATCCATGCTGTGTGATGGCATCCATGCTGTGTGATGGCATCCATGCTGTGTGATGGCATCCATGCTGTGTGATGGCATCCATGCTGTGTGATGGCATCCATGCTGTGTGATGGCATCCATGCTGTGTGATGGCATCCATGCTGTGTGATGGCATCCATGCTGTGTGATGGCATCCATGCTGTGTGATTGCATCCATGCTGTGTGATGCCATCCATGCTGTGTGATGGCATCCATGCTGTGTGATGGCATCCATGCTGTGTGATGGCATCCATGCTGTGTGATGCCATCCATGCTGTGTGATGCCATCCATGCTGTGTGATGCCATCCATGCTGTGTGATGGCATCCATGCTGTGTGATGCCATCCATGCTGTGTGATGGCATCCATGCTGTGTGATGCCATCCATGCTGTGTGATGCATCCATGCTGTGTGATGGCATCCATGCTGTGTGATGGCATCCATGCTGTGTGATGGCATCCATGCTGTGTGATGGCATCCATGCTGTGTGATGGCATCCATGCTGTGTGATGCCATCCATGCTGTGTGATGCCATCCATGCTGTGTGATGGCATCCATGCTGTGTGATGCCATCCATGCTGTGTGATGCATCCATGCTGTGTGATGGCATCCATCCATGCTGTGTGATGCCATCCATGCTGTGTGATGGCATCCATGCTGTGTGATGGCATCCATGCTGTGTGATGGCATCCATGCTGTGTGATGGCATCCATGCTGTGTGATGGCATCCATGCTGTGTGATGGCATCCATGCTGTGTGATGCCATCCATGCTGTGTGATGGCATCCATGCTGTGTGATGGCATCCATGCTGTGTGATGGCATCCATGCTGTGTGATGGCATCCATGCTGTGTGATGGCATCCATGCTGTGTGATGGCATCCATGCTGTGTGATGGCATCCATGCTGTGTGATGGCATCCATGCTGTGTGATGCCATCCATGCTGTGTGATGGCATCCATGCTGTGTGATGGCATCCATGCTGTGTGATGGCATCCATGCTGTGTGATGGCATCCATGCTGTGTGATGGCATCCATGCTGTGTGATGGCATCCATGCTGTGTGATGGCATCCATGCTGTGTGATGGCATCCATGCTGTGTGATGCCATCCATGCTGTGTGATGCCATCCATGCTGTGTGATAGTATCCATGCTGTGTGATGCCATCCATGCTGTGTGATGGCATCCATGCTGTGTGATGGCATCCATGCTGTGTGATGCCATCCATGCTGTGTGATGGCATCCATGCTGTGTGATGCCATCCATGCTGTGTGATGGCATCCATGCTGTGTGATGGCATCCATGCTGTGTGATGGCATCCATGCTGTGTGATGCCATCCATGCTGTGTGATGGCATCCATGCTGTGTGATGGCATCCATGCTGTGTGATGGCATCCATGCTGTGTGATGGCATCCATGCTGTGTGATGGCATCCATGCTGTGTGATGGCATCCATGCTGTGTGATGGCATCCATGCTGTGTGATGGCATCCATGCTGTGTGATGGCATCCATGCTGTGTGATGGCATCCATGCTGTGTGATGGCATCCATGCTGTGTGATGGCATCCATGCTGTGTGATGGCATCCATGCGGTGTGATGCATCCATGCTGTGTGATGGCATCCATGCTGTGTGATGGCATCCATGCTGTGTGATGGCATCCATGCTGTGTGATGGCATCCATGCTGTGTGATGGCATCCATGCTGTGTGATGGCATCCATGCTGTGTGATGGCATCCATGCTGTGTGATGGCATCCATGCTGTGTGATGGCATCCATGCTGAGTGAGGCATCCATGCTGTGTGATGCCATCCATGCTGTGTGATGGCATCCATGCTGTGTGATGCCATCCATGCTGTGTGATGGCATCCATGCTGTGTGATGGCATCCATGCTGTGTGATGGCATCCATGCTGTGTGATGCCATCCATGCTGTGTGATGGCATCCATGCTGTGTGATGCCATCCATGCTGTGTGATGCCATCCATGCTGTGTGATGGCATCCATGCTGTGTGATGCCATCCATGCTGTGTGATTGAATCCATGCTGTGTTGGCATCCATGCTGTGTTATGCCATCCATGCTGTGTGATGCCATCCATGCTGTGTGATGGCATCCATGCTGTGTGATGCCATCCATGCTGTGTGCATCCATGATGCTGTGTGATGCCATCCATGCTGTGTGACTGCATCCATGCTGTGTGATGCCATCCATGCTGTGTGATGGCATCCATGCTGTGTGATGGCATCCATGCTGTGTGATGGCATCCATGCTGTGTGATGGCATCCATGCTGTGTGATGGCATCCATGCTGTGTGATGCCATCCATGCTGTGTGATGGCATCCATGCTGTGTGATGGCATCCATGCTGTGTGATGGCATCCATGGTGTGTGATGGCATCCATGCTGTATGATGCCATCCATGCTGTGTGATGGCATCCATGCTGTGTGATGGCATCCATGCTGTGTGATGCCATCCATGCTGTGTGATGCCATCCATGCTGTGTGCCATCCATGCTGTGTGATGCCATCCATGCTGTGTGATGATGCCATCCATGCTGTGTGATGACATCCATGCTGTGTGATGGCATCCATGCTGTGTGATGGCATCCATGCTGTGTGATGCCATCCATGCTGTGTGATGCCATCCATGCTGTGTGATGCCATCCATGCTGTGTGATGGCCTCCATGCTGTGTGATGTGATGGCCATCCATGCTGTGTGATGCCATCCATGCTGTGTGATGGCATCCATGCTGTGTGATGCCATCCATGCTGTGTGATGCCATCCATGCCATCCATGCTGTGATGATGCCATCCATGCTGTGTGATGCCATCCATGCTGTGTGATGCCATCCATGCTGTGTGATGCCATCCATGCTGTGTGATGCCATCCATGCTGTGTGATGCCATCCATGCTGTGTGATGCCATCCATGCTGTGTGATGCCATCCATGCTGTGTGATGCCATCCATGCTGTGTGATGCCATCCATGCTGTGTGATGCCATCCCTGCTGTGTGATGCCATCCATGCTGTGTGATGCCATCCATGCTGTGTGATGCCATCCATGCTGTGTGATGCCATCCATGCTGTGTGATGCCATCCATCCTGTGTGATGCCATCCATGCTGTGTGATGCCATCCATGCTGTGTGATGGCATCCATGCTGTGTGATGCCATCCATGCTGTGTGATGCCATCCATGCTGTGTGATGGCATCCATGCTGTGTGATGCCATCCATGCTGTGTGATGGCATCCATGCTGTGTGATGCCATCCATGCTGTGTGATGGCATCCATGCTGTGTGATGCCATCCATGCTGTGTGATGCCATCCATGCTGTGTGATGCCATCCATGCTGTGTGATGCCATCCATGCTGTGTGATGCCATCCATGCTGTGTGATGCCATCCATGCTGTGTGATGCCATCCATGCTGTGTGATGCCATCCATGCTGTGTGATGCCATCCATGCTGTGTGATGGCATCCATGCTGTGTGATGCCATCCATGCTGTGTGATGCCATCCATGCTGTGTGATGCCATCCATGCTGTGTGATGCCATCCATGCTGTGTGATGCCATCCATGCTGTGTGATGCCATCCATGCTGTGTGATGCCATCCATGCTGTGTGATGCCATCCATGCTGTGTGATGCCATCCATGCTGTGTGATGACGGCATCCATCCATGCTGTGTGATGCCATCCATCCATGCTGTGTGATGCCATCCATGCTGTGTGATGCCATCCATGCTGTGTGATGCCATCCATGCTGTGTGATGGCATCCATGCTGTGTGATGCCATCCATGCTGTGTGATGCCATCCATGCTGTGTGATGCCATCCATGCTGTGTGATGGCATCCATGCTGTGTGATGCCATCCATGCTGTGTGATGCCATCCATGCTGTGTGATGCCATCCATGCTGTGTGATGCCATCCATGCTGTGTGATGCCATCCATGCTGTGTGATGCCATCCATGCTGTGTGATGCCATCCATGCTGTGTGATGACATCCATGCTGTGTGATGCCATCCATGCTGTGTGATGCCATCCATGCTGTGTGATGCCATCCATGCTGTGTGATGCCATCCATGCTGTGTGATGCCATCCATGCTGTGTGATGCCATCCATGCTGTGTGATGCCATCCATGCTGTGTGATGGCATCCATGCTGCCATCCATCCTGTGATGCCATCCATGCTGTGTGATGCCATCCATGCTGTGCGATGCCATCCATGCTGTGTGATGCCATCCATCCATGCTGTGTGATGGCATCCATGCTGTGTGATGCCATCCATGCTGTGTGATGGCATCCATGCTGTGTGATGCCATCCATGCTATGTGATGGCATCCATGCTGTGTGATGCCATCCATGCTGTGTGATGACATCCATGCTGTGTGATGCCATCCATGCTGTGTGATGCCATCCATGCTGTGTGATGCCATCCATGCTGTGTGATGGCATCCATGCTGTGTGATGCCATCCATCCATGCTGTGTGATGCCATCCATGCTGTGTGATGGCATCCATGCTGTGTGATGATGCCATCCATGCTGTGTGATGCCATCCATGCTGTGTGATGGCATCCATGCTGTGTGATGCCATCCATGCTGTGTGATGCCATCCATGCTGTGTGATGGCATCCATGCTGTGTGATGCCATCCATGCTGTGTGATGCCATCCATGCTGTGTGATGCCATCCATGCTGTGTGATGCCATCCATGCTGTGTGATGCCATCCATGCTGTGTGATGCCATGCTGTGTGATGCCATCCATGCTGTGTGATGCCATCCATGCTGTGTGATGCCATCCATGCTGTGTGATGCTGTGTGATGCATCCATGCTGTGTGATGCCATCCATGCTGTGTGATGCCATCCATGCTGTGTGATGCCATCCATGCTGTGTGATGCCATCCATGCTGTGTGATGCCATCCATGCTGTGTGATGCCATCCATGCTGTGTGATGCCATCCATGCTGTGTGATGCCATCCATGCTGTGTGATGCCATCCATGCTGTGTGATGCCATCCATGCTGTGTGATGCCATCCATGCTGTGTGATGCCATCCATGCTGTGTGATGCCATCCATGCTGTGTGATGCCATCCATGCTGTGTGATGCCATCCATGCTGTGTGACGGCATCCATGCTGTGTGATGCCATCCATGCTGTGTGATGCCATCCATGCTGTGTGATGCCATCCATGCTGTGTGATGCCATCCATGCTGTGTGATGCCATCCATGCTGTGTGATGCCATCCATGCTGTGTGATGCCATCCATGCTGTGTGATGCCATCCATGCTGTGTGATGCCATCCATGCTGTGTGATGCCATCCATGCTGTGTGATGCCATCCATGCTGTGTGATGCCATCCATGCTGTGTGATGCCATCCATGCTGTGTGATGCCATCCATGCTGTGTGATGCCATCCATGCTGTGTGATGCCATCCATGCTGTGTGATGCCATCCATGCTGTGTGATGCCATCCATGCTGTGTGATGCCATCCATGCTGTGTGATGCCATCCATGCTGTGTGATGCCATCCATGCTGTGTGATGCCATCCATGCTGTGTGATGCCATCCATGCTGTGTGATGCCATCCATGCTGTGTGATGCCATCCATGCTGTGTGATGCCATCCATGCTGTGTGATGCCATCCATGCTGTGTGATGCCATCCATGCTGTGTGATGCCATCCATGCTGTGTGATGCCATCCATGCTGTGTGATGCCATCCATGCTGTGTGATGCCATCCATGCTGTGTGATGCCATCCATGCTGTGTGATGCCATCCATGCTGTGTGATGCCATCCATGCTGTGTGATGCCATCCATGCTGTGTGATGCCATCCATGCTGTGTGATGCCATCCATGCTGTGTGATGCCATCCATGCTGTGTGATGCCATCCATGCTGTGTGATGCCATCCATGCTGTGTGATGCCATCCATGCTGTGTGATGCCATCCATGCTGCTGTGTGATGCCATCCATGCCATCCATGCTGTGTGATGCCATCCATGCTGTGTGATGCCATCCATGCTGTGTGATGCCATCCATGCTGTGTGATGCCATCCATGCTGTGTGATGCCATCCATGCTGTGTGATGCCATCCATGCTGTGTGATGCCATCCATGCTGTGTGATGCCATCCATGCGGTGTGATGGCCATCCATGCTGTGTGATGCCATCCATGCTGTGTGATGGCTGTGTGATGCCATCCATGCTGTGTGATGCCATCCATGCTGTGTGATGCCATCCATGCTGTGTGATGCCATCCATGCTGTGTGATGCATCCATGCTGTGTGATGGCATCCATGCTGTGTGATGCCATCCATGCTGTGATGATGGCCATCCATGCTGTGTGATGCATCCATGCTGTGTGATGCCATCCATGCTGTGTGATGGCATCCATGCTGTGTGATGCCATCCATGCCATCCATGCTGTGTGATGCCATCCATGCTGTGTGATGCCATCCATGCTGTGTGATGCCATCCATGCTGTGTGATGCCATCCATGCTGTGTGATGCCATCCAAGCTGTGTGATGCTGTGTGATGCCATCCATGCTGTGTGATGCCATCCATGCTGTGTGATGCCATCCATGCTGTGTGATGCCATCCATGCTGTGTGATGCCATCCATGCTGTGTGATGCCATCCATGCTGTGTGATGCCATCCATGCTGTGTGATGCCATCCATGCTGTGTGATGCCATCCATGCTGTGTGATGCCATCCATGCTGTGTGATGCCATCCATGCTGTGTGATGCCATCCATGCTGTGTGATGGCATCCATGCTGTGTGATGCCATCCATGCTGTGTGATGGCATCCATGCTGTGTGATGCCATCCATGCTGTGTGATGCCATCCATGCTGTGTGATGCCATCCATGCTGTGTGATGCCATCCATGCTGTGTGATGCCATCCATGCTGTGTGATGCCATCCATGCTGTGTGATGCCATCCATGCTGTGTGATGCCATCCATGCTGTGTGATGCCATCCATGCTGTGTGATGCCATCCATGCTGTGTGATGCCATCCATGCTGTGTGATGCCATCCATGCTGTGTGATGCCATCCATGCTGTGTGATGCCATCCATGCTGTGTGATGCCATCCATGCTGTGTGATGCCATCCATGCTGTGTGATGCCATCCATGCTGTGTGATGCCATCCATGCTGTGTGATGCCATCCATGCTGTGTGATGCCATCCATGCTGTGTGATGCCATCCATGCTGTGTGATGCCATCCATGCTGTGTGATGCATCCATGCTGTGTGATGGCATCCATGCTGTGTGATGCCATCCATGCTGTGTGATGCCATCCATGCTGTGTGATGCCATCCATGCTGTGTGATGCCATCCATGCTGTGTGATGCCATCCATGCTGTGTGATGCCATCCATGCTGTGTGATGCCATCCATGCTGTGTGATGGCATCCATGCTGTGTGATGCCATCCATGCTGTGTGATGCCATCCATGCTGTGTGATGGCATCCATGCTGTGTGATGCCATCCATGCTGTGTGATGCCATCCATGCTGTGTGATGCCATCCATGCTGTGTGATGCCATCCATGCTGTGTGATGCCATCCATGCTGTGTGATGCCATCCATGCTGTGTGATGCCATCCATGCTGTGTGATGGCATCCATGCTGTGTGATGGCATCCATGCTGTGTGATGGCATCCATGCTGTGTGATGGCATCCATGCTGTGTGATGGCATCCATGCTGTGTGATGCCATCCATGCTGTGTGATGGCATCCATGCTGTGTGATGCCATCCATGCTGTGTGATGGCATCCATGCTGTGTGATGGCATCCATGCTGTGTGATGCCATCCATGCTGTGTGATGGCATCCATGCTGTGTGATGGCATCCATGCTGTGTGATGGCATCCATGCTGTGTGATGGCATCCATGCTGTGTGATGGCATCCATGCTGTGTGATGGCATCCATGCTGTGTGATGCCATCCATGCTGTGTGATGCCATCCATGCTGTGTGATGCCATCCATGCTGTGTGATGCCATCCATGCTGTGTGATGCCATCCATGCGGTGTGATGCATCCATGCTGTGTGATGGCATCCATGCTGTGTGATGCCATCCATGCTGTGTGATGCCATCCATGCTGTGTGATGCCATCCATGCTGTGTGATGCCATCCATGCTGTGTGATGCCATCCATGCTGTGTGATGCCATCCATGCTGTGTGATGGCATCCATGCTGTGTGATGCCATCCATGCTGTGTGATGCCATCCATGCTGTGTGATGGCATCCATGCTGTGTGATGCCATCCATGCTGTGTGATGCCATCCATGCTGTGTGATGGCATCCATGCTGTGTGATGCCATCCATGCTGTGTGATGGCATCCATGCTGTGTGATGGCATCCATGCTGTGTGATGCAATCCATGCTGTGTGATGGCATCCATGCTGTGTGATGCCATCCATGCTGTGTGATGGCATCCATACTGTGTGATGGCATCCATGCTGTGTGATGGCATCCATGCTGTGTGATGGCATCCAGGCTGTGTGATGCATCCATGCCATCCATGCTGTGTGATGGCATCCATCCATCCATGCTGTGTGATGCTGTGTGATGGCATCCATGCTGTGTGATGGCATCCATGCTGTGTGATGGCATCCATGCTGTGTGATGGCATCCATGCTGTGTGATGGCATCCATGCTGTGTGATGCCATCCATGCTGTGTGATGCCATCCATGCATCCATGCCATCCATGCTGTGTGATGGCATCCATGCTGTGTGATGCCATCCATGCTGTGTGATGGCATCCATGCTGTGTGATGCCATCCATGCTGTGTGATGCCATCCATGCTGTGTGATGCCATCCATGCTGTGTGATGCCATCCATGCTGTGTGATGCCATCCATGCTGTGTGATGGCATCCATGCTGTGTGATGCCATCCATGCTGTGTGATGCCATCCATGCTGTGTGATGCTGTGTGATGGCATCCATGCTGTGTGATGCCATCCATGCTGTGTGATGGCATCCATGCTGTGTGATGCCATCCATGCTGTGTGATGGCATCCATGCTGTGTGATGCCATCCATGCTATGTGCCATCCATGCTGTGTGATGACATCCATGCTGTGTGATGCCATCCATGCTGTGTGATGCCATCCATGCTGTGTGATGGCATCCATGCTGTGTGATGCCATCCATGCTGTGTGATGCATGCTGTGTGATGGCATCCATGCTGTGTGATGCCATCCATGCTGTGTGATGGCATCCATGCTGTGTGATGCCATCCATGCTGTGTGCATCCATGCTGTGTGATGCCATCCATGCTGTGTGATGCCATCCATGCTGTGTGATGGCATCCATGCTGTGTGATGCCATCCATGCTGTGTGATGGCATCCATGCTGTGTGATGCCATCCATGCTGTGTGATGGCATCCATGCTGTGTGATGCCATCCATGCTGTGTGATGGCATCCATGCTGTGTGATGCCATCCATGCTGTGTGATGGCATCCATGCTGTGTGATGCCATCCATGCTGTGTGATGCCATCCATGCTGTGTGATGCCATCCATGCTGTGTGATGCCATCCATGCTGTGTGATGCCATCCATGCTGTGTGATGCCATCCATGCTGTGTGATGCCATCCATGCTGTGTGATGCCATCCATGCTGTGTGATGCCATCCATGCTGTGTGATGCCATCCATGCTGTGTGATGCCATCCATGCTATGTGATGCCATCCATGCTGTGTGATGCCATCCATGCTGTGTGATGCCATCCATGCTGTGTGATGCCATCCATGCTGTGTGATGGCATCCATGCTGTGTGATGCCATCCATGCTGTGTGATGCCATCCATGCTGTGTGATGGCATCCATGCTGTGTGATGCCATCCATGCTGTGTGATGGCATCCATGCTGTGTGATGCCATCCATGCTGTGTGATGGCATCCATGCTGTGTGATGCCATCCATGCTGTGTGATGGCATCCATGCTGTGTGATGCCATCCATGCTGTGTGAGGCCATCCATGCTGTGTGATGGCATCCATGCTGTGTGATGGCATCCATGCTGTGTGATGCCATCCATGCTGTGTGATGCCATCCATGCTGTGTGATGGCATCCATGCTGTGTGATGCCATCCATGCTGTGTGATGCCATCCATGCTGTGTGATGCCATCCATGCTGTGTGATGCCATCCATGCTGTGTGATGCCATCCATGCTGTGTGATGCCATCCATGCTGTGTGATGCCATCCATGCTGTGTGATGCCATCCATGCTGTGTGATGCCATCCATGCTGTGTGATGCCATCCATGCTGTGTGATGCCATCCATGCTGTGTGATGCCATCCATGCTGTGTGATGGCATCCATGCTGTGTGATGCCATCCATGCTGTGTGATGCCATCCATGCTGTGTGATGCCATCCATGCTGTGTGATGGCATCCATGCTGTGTGATGGCATCCATGCTGTGTGATGCCATCCATGCTGTGTGATGGCATCCATGCTGTGTGATGCCATCCATGCTGTGTGATGGCATCCATGCTGTGTGATGCCATCCATGCTGTGTGATGCCATCCATGCTGTGTGATGGCATCCATGCTGTGTGATGGCATCCATGCTGTGTGATGCCATCCATGCTGTGTGATGGCATCCATGCTGTGTGATGCCATCCATGCTGTGTGGCATCCATGCTGTGTGATGCCATCCATGCTGTGTGATGCCATCCATGCTGTGTGATGGCATCCATGCTGTGTGATGGCATCCATGCTGTGTGATGGCATCCATGCTGTGTGATGGCATCCATGCTGTGTGACGGCATCCATGCTGTGTGATGGCATCCATGCTGTGTGATGCCATCCATGCTGTGTGATGCCATCCATGCTGTGTGATGCCATCCATGCTGTGTGATGCCATCCATGCTGTGTGATGCCATCCATGCTGTGTGATGCCATCCATGCTGTGTGATGCCATCCATGCTGTGTGATGCCATCCATGCTGTGTGATGGCATCCATGCTGTGTGATGCCATCCATGCTGTGTGATGCCATCCATGCTGTGTGACGGCATCCATGCTATGTGATGCCATCCATGCTGTGTGATGTCATCCATGCTGTGTGATGCCATTCATGCTGTGTGATGGCATCCATGCTGTGTGATGCCATTCATGCTGTGTGATGGCATTCATGCTGTGTGATGCCATCCATGCTGTGTGATGGCATCCATGCTGTGTGATGCCATCCATGCTGTGTGATGGCATCCATGCTGTGTGATGGCATCCATGCTGTGTGATGGCATCCATGCTGTGTGATGGCATCCATGCTGTGTGATGGCATCCATGCCATCCATGCTGTGTGATGGCATCCATGCTGTGTGATGGCATCCATGCTGTGTGATGGCATCCATGCTGTGTGATGGCATCCATGCTGTGTGATGGCATCCATGCTGTGTGATGGCATCCATGCTGTGTGATGGCATCCATGCTGTGTGATGGCATCCATGCTGTGTGATGGCATCCATGCTGTGTGATGGCATCCATGCTGTGTGATGGCATCCATGCTGTGTGATGGCATCCATGCTGTGTGATGGCATCCATGCTGTGTGATGGCATCCATGCTGTGTGATGGCATCCATGCTGTGTGATGGCATCCATGCTGTGTGATGGCATCCATGCTGTGTGATGGCATCCATGCTGTGTGATGCCATCCATGCTGTGTGATGCCATCCATGCTGTGTGACGGCATCCATGCTGTGTGATGCCATCCATGCTGTGTGATGCCATCCATGCTGTGTGATGGCGTCCATGCTGTGTGATGGCATCCATGCTGTGTGATGCCATCCATGCTGTGTGATGCCATCCATGCTGTGTGATGCCATCCATGCTGTGTGATGGCATCCATGCTGTGTGAGGCATCCATGCTGTGTGATGGCATCCATGCTGTGTGATGGCATCCATGCTGTGTGATGGCATCCATGCTGTGTGATGGCATCAATGCTGAGTGGGGGCATCCATGCTGTGTGATGGCATCCATGCTGTGTGATGCATCCATGCTGTGTGATGGCATCCATGCTGTGTGATGGCATCCATGCTGTGTGATGCCATCCATGCATCCATGCTGTGTGATGGCATCCATGCTGTGTGATGCCATCCATGCATGCTGTGTGATGGCATCCATGCTGTGTGATGGCATCCATGCTGTGTGATGGCATCCATGCTGTGTGATGCCATCCATGCTGTGTGATGGCATCCATGCTGTGTGATGGCATCCATGCTGTGTGATGGCATCCATGCTGTGTGATGGCATCCATGCTGTGTGATGGCATCCATGCTGTGTGATGCCATCCATGCTGTGTGATGGCATCCATGCTGTGTGATGGCATCCATGCTGTGTGATGGCATCCATGCTGTGTGATGCCATCCATGCTGTGTGATGCCATCCATGCTGTGTGATGGCATCCATGCTGTGTGATGGCATCCATGCTGTGTGATGGCATCCATGCTGTGTGATGGCATCCATGCTGTGTGATGCCATCCATGCTGTGTGATGGCATCCATGCTGTGTGATGGCATCCATGCTGTGTGATGCCATCCATGCTGTGTGATGCCATCCATGCTGTGTGATGGCATCCATGCTGTGTGATGCCATCCATGCTGTGTGATGGCATCCATGCTGTGTGATGCCATCCATGCTGTGTGATGCCATCCATGCTGTGTGACGGCATCCATGCTGTGTGACGGCATCCATGCTGTGTGATGCCATCCATGCTGTGTGAGGGCATCCATGCTGTGTGATGGCATCCATGCTGTGTAACTGAATCCATGCTGTGTGATGGCATCCATGCTGTGTGATGGCATCCATGCTGTGTGATGGCATCCATGCTGTGTGATGGCATCCATGCTGTGTGATGGCATCCATGCTGTGTGATGGCATCCATGCTGTGTGATGGCATCCATGCTGTGTGATGGCATCCATGCTGTGTGATGGCATCCATGCTGTGTGATGGCATCCATGCTGTGTGATGGCATCCATGCTGTGTGATGGCATCCATGCTGTGTGATGGCATCCATGCTGTGTGATGGCATCCATGCTGTGTGATGCCATCCATGCTGTGTGATGGCATCCATGCTGTGTGATGGCATCCATGCTGTGTGATGGCATCCATGCTGTGTGATGGCATCCATGCTGTGTGATGGCATCCATGCTGTGTGATGGCATCCATGCTGTGTGACGGCATCCATGCTGTGTGATGGCATCCATGCTGTGTGATGGCATCCATGCTGTGTGATGGCATCCATGCTGTGTGATGGCATCCATGCTGTGTGATGGCATCCATGCTGTGTGATGGCATCCATGCTGTGTGATGGCATCCATGCTGTGTGATGGCATCCATGCTGTGTGATGGCATCCATGCTGTGTGATGGCATCCATGCTGTGTGATGGCATCCATGCTGTGTGATGGCATCCATGCTGTGTGATGCCATCCATGCTGTGTGATGCCATCCATGCTGTGTGATGACATCCATGCTGTGTGATGCCATCCATGCTGTGTGATGCCATCCATGCTGTGTGATCCATGCTGTGTGATGGCATCCATGCTGTGTGATGCCATCCATGCTGTGTGATGCCATCCATGCTGTGTGATGCCATCCATGCTGTGTGATGGCATCCATGCTGTGTGATGGCATCCATGCTGTGTGATGGCATCCATGCTGTGTGATGGCATCCATGCTGTGTGATGGCATCCATGCTGTGTGATGGCATCCATGCTGTGTGATGGCATCCATGCTGTGTGATGGCATCCATGCTGTGTGATGGCATCCATGCTGTGTGATGGCATCCATGCTGTGTGATGGCATCCATGCTGTGTGATGCCATCCATGCTGTGTGATGGTATCCATGCTGTGTGATGGCATCCATGCTGTGTGATGCCATCCATGCTGTGTGATGCCATCCATGCTGTGTGATGCCATCCATGCTGTGTGATGGCATCCATGCTGTGTGATGCCATCCATGCTGTGTGATGCCATCCATGCTGTGTGATGGCATCCATGCTGTGTGATGGCATCCATGCTGTGTGATGCCATCCATGCTGTGTGATGGCATCCATGCTGTGTGATGGCATCCATGCTGTGTGATGGCATCCATGCTGTGTGATGGCATCCATGCTGTGTGACGGCATCCATGCTGTGTGATGGCATCCATGCTGTGTGATGCCATCCATCCTGTGTGATGCCATCCATGCTGTGTGACTGCATCCATGCTATGTGATGCCATCCATGCTGTGTGATGGCATCCATGCTGTGTGATGGCATCCATGCTGTGTGATGCCATCCATGCTGTGTGATGGTATCCATGCTGTGTGATGGCATCCATGCTGTGTGATGCCATCCATGCTGTGTGATGGCATCCATGCTGTGTGATGGCATCCATGCTGTGTGATGGCATCCATGCTGTGTGATGGCATCCATGCTGTGTGATGGCATCCATGCTGTGTGATGGCATCCATGCTGTGTGATGGCATCCATGCTGTGTGATGGCATCCATGCTGTGTGATGGCATCCATGCTGTGTGATGGCATCCATGCTGTGTGATGCCATCCATGCTGTGTGATGCCATCCATGCTGTGTGATGGCATCCATGTTGTGTGACGGCATCCATGCTGTGTGATGGCATCCATGCTGTGTGATGGCATCCATGCTGTGTGATGGCATCCATGCTGTGTGATGGCATCCATGCTGTGTGACGGCATCCATGCTGTGTGATGCCATCCATGCTGTGTGATGGTATCCATGCTGTGTGATGGCATCCATGCTATGTGATGCCATCCATGCTGTGTGATGGCATCCATGCTGTGTGATGCCATCCATGCTGTGTGATGCCATCCATGCTGTGTGACGGCATCCATGCTGTGTGACGGCATCCATGCTGTGTGATGCCATCCATGCTGTGTGAGGGCATCCATGCTGTGTGATGGCATCCATGCTGTGTAACTGAATCCATGCTGTGTGATGGCATCCATGCTGTGTGATGGCATCCATGCTGTGTGATGGCATCCATGCTGTGTGATGGCATCCATGCTGTGTGATGGCATCCATGCTGTGTGATGGCATCCATGCTGTGTGATGGCATCCATGCTGTGTGATGGCATCCATGTTGTGTGATGGCATCCATGCTGTGTGATGGCATCCATGCTGTGTGACGGCATCCATGCTGTGTGATGGCATCCATGCTGTGTGATGGCATCCATGCTGTGTGATGGCATCCATGCTGTGTGATGCCATCCATGCTGTGTGACGGCATCCATGGTGTGTGATGGCATCCATGCTGTGTGACGGCATCCATGCTGTGTGATGGCATCCATGCTGTGTGATGGCATCCATGCTGTGTGATGCCATCCATGCTGTGTGACGGCATCCATGCTGTGTGATGGCATCCATGCTGTGTGATGCCATCCATGCTGTGTGATGCCATCCATGCTGTGTGATGGCATCCATGCTGTGTGATGGCATCCATGCTGTGTGATGGCATCCATGCTGTGTGATGGCATCCATGCTGTGTGATGGCATCCATGCTGTGTGATGGCATCCATGCTGTGTGATGGCATCCATGCTGTGTGATGGCATCCATCCATGCTGTGTGATGGCATCCATGCTGTGTGATGCCATCCATGCTGTGTGATGCCATCCATGCTGTGTGACGGCATCCATGCTGTGTGATGCCATCCATGCTGTGTGATGCCATCCATGCTGTGTGATGGCTGTGTGATGCCATCCATGCTGTGTGATGCCATCCATGCTGTGTGATGCCATCCATGCTGTGTGACGGCATCCATGCTGTGTGATGCCATCCATGCTGTGTGATGCCATCCATGCTGTGTGATGGCGTCCATGCTGTGTGATGGCATCCATGCTGTGTGATGCCATCCATGCTGTGTGATGCCATCCATGCTGTGTGATGCCATCCATGCTGTGTGATGGCATCCATGCTGTGTGATGGCATCCATGCTGTGTGATGGCATCCATGCTGTGTGATGGCATCCATGCTGTGTGATGGCATCCATGCTGTGTGATGGCATCCATGCTGTGTGATGGCATCCATGCTGTGTGATGGCATCCATGCTGTGTGATGGCATCCATGCTGTGTTATGGCATCCATGCTGTGTGATGGCATCCATGCTGTGTGATGGCATCCATGCTGTGTGATGGAAAGACAAGATGGCTGTAAATTTACTGAGGAACGACAGACAGAAGTTAATCCTACGACGAAGATAAAGAGATACAACAAGGAAACCGTTTTAAATAAATAAGGAACTATTATTCACCTATGGAAGGTAATGACGAAAGTGATATGTTAATTAATCTTACCAAAAGCCGAATGAAATCCATATAGTGATACACCTGTTTGGATATCTCTTTGTTCTAGCTTTTGTAAAGCCGTGATTGTGCTGACAAAATTTCAAGACACGTGGCCCTCGAGGTCCCCAGATTAGTGTTTTGCGCTAAAAAATTTCCCCAAGAATTTTGAAAGAACATGAAATGATCTACAATGAGTTCTGCGAGCACTTCAGGTGCTTCAAGTGTGGAAAGTGGTATTACCAAGTATGACAAGTCTAATCGAGTCTAGTCAAGTCGAGTGCTAGTCAGAGTGAGTGAAGGACCTACTCTCAGCAAGTGCTGTAAAGCTACTCAGAGCAAGGGTGGTGAACCTACTCACGGTACCACTGAGTGGTAAGCCGACGTCAGGTTGGTCACGTGACTGAGGGAGACCTCAGTACCTGAACTGCTAACCGGCACTTAAACCTAGTGGTTTCCCACTACATGGAAATAAGAATATTAAAGCCTAACAAAACATAATACATTATCAGCATTAATATTAACCTTAACATGCATATTATAAAATAAAGAGGGATATCCTATTATAAAATGTAACGGGTATGACCATACTCGTAATATTTGTGGCAGGTGATGGTGGTTTTGTGAAACACCGTGACAGTTTTGTAGGTGGTGATTTTTGGGTGGTGAGGGTTTTTGGTAAAGTGTGCTTGGTAGTGATGTAAAGAAGATGTAATAAGTCTGCCACACTGGAAGACGTAGTTTTGAGGTGGTCAGTCCCTCAGCTTTCTGCTGCTTTTGCATTCGTCTAAAGAAGACTACGATGGCGAAACGTTTCGGAATAAAGCTATGTAACTGTTGCACATGTGTCTTACTTATCGATACTGATGGAGGAACACAGCAGCAGGTATACTGGCCCACGCTGGTCAGGTCCTTCTCAAATCAACCTCTTCATAATTGTCAAATTCAGTATTCCTGACCTGACTTTCACTACGCTTCCTACATAAACTCACGTTCTTTCTCGCCAGATAGATCTTCTCTGTATTGGACTGAGGAAGCAACTGGATGGCGAAACTCTTCCACAATAAAAAAAATAACTAAGTGTACCACAAGTGTCTTAATTCATCATCCAGTCGGTTCTTTGAATCATTTATCTACATAACTTAATAATTCCGTCTGTGTTAGGGAAACGTTGTAAATAAAGAAAGACAATTATGCGCAGTTCAGGGCATTAGGGGAAACTCTAGCCACGAGTGACTTTTTCAGTTCTAAGTTAGGACTGAAGAAACCACTCGCGGCGAAATATTTTTTTCCCAATAAATGTCCTGAACTGTACATAAGTTTCTTTCCACATCTGGCGTCACTATACCATTTTTAATCGTAAATAAAGGATAATATTATGCTGATTTTTGTCTCCTTGTCCATCAGTGTTTTATGCCAATTACCTCCATGAATTCTTCCATTAAAACAGATATAAAAATCAGTGGACTAAACGCAGAATCTGTTTAGGTTGAATTTCTAGTAGGACAAACCACAGAACAGCTGGGGATTTGTTTGCGATCCTCTTATTACGATTTCGTGAGTCTAGAAGGTCACCAAAAATTGATTTTAAGGGTGATGCACCAATATCAAAACAGGTAGTTGGAGAAATGCACAGGTAGTGAGAGAGATGCACAGAAAATGGGAGAGATGCACAGGTAATGGGAGAGACGTACAGATAGTGGGAGTTAGGCGTGGTAGTGGGTAAGATGTTGCTTTTATAGATGCACCCGAACTGGGAGAGATCTGTAGGTGGTGGGTGAGATGTGTTGGCAGTTAAGATGCTCAGGTAATGGGTGAGATGTGCATGTAGTAGGAAACATGCTCAGGTAGTGGGCGAAATGTGCACATAGTAGGAGGACATCAACCTATGAGTGCTGTGCCGAGTGGATAGGTTGGCGGATCCTAATAGAGCCGTCAACTAGCTCCTGATCAGTCTCTGGTACCAGCAGCCCTGAAGCTGATTTATGATGCAGCACATTTAGGTAAAGATCGCAGTGTCAGACAGGCAAGAAAGAATACTTCTTACCTAAGATGGCAACAGAGATTGCTGAGTATTTGCTCAAATGTGTTGTCTTCTTCCATCACAAGGGCACTGTCAGGGATCCTAGTTCAGTCCTGATGTGTCTCATCTTCTGTCGGCCCGTTGACGAATTTTTTGACCTCTGAGAAAGGTAAGAAACACCTGCGAGTCATGATAGATAACGTGACGCGATACTGTGAGCCTGTAACCATTCCTAACAAAACAACTATGACAGGGTATATATTATCCTACGTCACACTTGTTCACGTGTCCTCTTGTCTGATAACGGGTCAGAATTCATTATTGTCACAATGTAAGATCTTTGTTGTTGGTGAGTGCCGAACCAAACCCCTGTACTACACGCCATCCTGCGAGCAACACTCCGACCACCTCGCACGAATCGCAGATTTGTAGAGGTGCTCAGAGTTAACATCAATCCAAGCTGTACCGTATGGGCTGATGTTATTCCATATAAAGAGAGCACCCTAAGCTCTTCCTACAACAGCTCTACTGATGACACCTCATTTACATTATACAGATGTGATAAGCGTTTACATTATCAAGTTTAGTTTGCTTCGCCTCAAATTGTCTATGATCCTTACAGTGTGTCTTTAAGAGAGTGCAGGAGAATCTTAAGAAAGCAACAGGTAAGTTTGCTATTACTCGTAATGCAATCGCTAAAAAGAGTAAGGCAGTACCAGGATGAAAATTCATGTTGCATAAATTCCATCGCTGCTACCATACGTCGGTTTGACTGTAGAAGCGCTTGACTGGACAATGCACGTTATCCGTGTGATAGAAATGACTGCACTCTCTAGGGGATGATATGATTGAGGTGCATAAATGTAAAATAGGAATAAATAAATGAGATATAAATAGCGTGCTAAAAATATATAGCCTAGGCAGGACTCGCAGCAATGGTTTTAAGCTGGAAAAATTCAGATTCAGGAAGAGTATAGGAAAGCACTGGTTTGGTAATAGAGATGTGGTTGAGTGGAACAAATTCCCGAGTACCGTCATAGAAGCTAAGACGCTGTGTAGTTTTAAAAATAGGTTCGATAAATACACGAGTGGGTATGGGTGGGAGTTGTACTTGACTGGCTGGTGCTACTGGGTCAGAAGCCGTGCTCCTTCCTTAAGTGGAGGTGACCTGACTGGGTGAGCCATTGGTCTAAGCATCCTTCCCATTGTCGTGTGGGATTCAGTAGGATAAGGTAAACTCACTTGTTGGATGGTAACGTTATATTGTCAGACTGTGGTAATGGGAGATGGAGCCCATGGGATGAACAGCGTAAGCCTCACTGGAAACGCCCTCACTGGCGCGAAGATATTTCTAAGCCGACTGGCTTAAAAACAGACCCACGAAATACCACAACACCACAGGGATGAGAAAGCACTCAGAATGGCTTGGAGCTTGAGCACAAAGCGATGAGGAAGACTGTACCCACGTGGCTTGCTTGAGTACTGGGGTAAGACACCTGGGTTAGTTGCTGGCTGGCTTATCTTAACCCTTCGCACAGAATAGCTTGATAACTTCTCATGATGAGCACAGCAAGGGTGGAAAACTGGCTTGGCAGGCAAAGGTTGGATGGTATCAGGCTTGGGCTGACTGGGTTGTTCTGACTCCCCCACCACAGACTGTCTTACTGGCTTACTTTGCAAGCTCTGGTCAACCCCTCGGGAGTGATGCAAATAAGCAGATAAACACTAATACAAAGAGACTGACCAGTGAATAATGTAGTGGCTGGTAGACGCTTGATTGAGGTAGCTGGCTTGAGGCACCAGTCTCTTCGGAGGCGTGGGTTCGAATCCCACCGCTGTCACCAAATTGTCGTGTGGGGTTCGGTAGGAGATACGAAGGTTGAAGGTAAACACCTTGTTGGATGGTAACACTATGTATTGTCAGACTGTGGTAATAGGAGATGGAGACGAGCTCCCTCTTTCTCACTCGATGCATAGGCATAGAAGAAGGCAGAACACGGCAGGCTGGGCTCCATCTCCTATTACCACAGTCTGACAATATATAGTGTTACCATCCAACAAGGTGTTTACCTTCAACCCTCGTATCTCCTACCGAACCCCACACGACACCATGGACCTGTCCCACATGGACCAGTAGGCATGTTGCAGTGTTTCTTCTTTCTTATGTTCTTATGTTCTATCGTAGTAGCTGATGTATTGGATATGAGAGCAGGGCAGAGGCAAAGACATGGAAGAGTACAGGAAAGTTATTTGATAAAAGGTAGCACCAGGCAGAGAATGTAGAAAGAGCCATGAAGAAGGAGTTTCGAACTTTGTGAAAGTCGAAGAGGAATGAGGCCGGATCAGGGCCATGTGTGCTGAGCTGCAGCCAGAAGAGTGCCATAAACTTAAACACACGAGAATTATGACTTAGCAGGAGCAGGAAATGCGGAATGCCACATGGAGCATGCTTACACAAGTAGTGGGTGAGATGTGAATCCACTGGATAGGATGTGCAGGTCGTGTGAGAGATGTGCGGATAGTGGCTCGGATGTTCAAGTAGTGGGTGAAATGTGCATGTTGAGAGGTGTTCAGGAAGTGGGAAAGATGGGGAGGCAGTGGATGAGCTGTGCAAGTAGTCGGTAAGATGTGAACGCGGTAGGAAAGATGTGCATGTAGTAGAAGAGGTGTGCCGCAGGTGGGAGAGATGTGAAACTAGCGAAAAAGATGTGCAAGTGGGAGTAGAAACGAAAAAAAAATAATTAGCGCGATAATAGAGATTCGTAAACTTGGACTAATGTGATAGAAATGTGAGCACTATATGTGGTCGTGGTTTCTCATGATAAAAGTGTGTTCTCTAGTTATCTGATGATAGAACAGTGTGGTCTGGTTATCTGATAACACAAGTTTCTTTTCTGATTCTTCAATGATAGAAATGTATTTGCCGGTTCTCGGATGATAGAAATGTGTGGTCTGGCTCTCTGATAATTGAAGCGTTGCTTTATGGCTCTCTGATCATTGAAATGCGTTTGTTCTCAGATGATAGAAATGTGTAGTCTGGTTCTCTGGTGATAGAAATGTGTAGACAGGTTCTCTGATTTCTATACTCAGAGAACCAGAACACTCACACTTCTATCATCAGAGAATAAGAATACACACTTCTCAAGTGTATGTTCCTTGTCTCTCATACCTAAGTGTGTGGTCTGGTTCTCTGATGATAGACTTATGTGGTCTGGTTCTCTGTTGATTGAAGTGTGTGGTCTGGAACTCTAATGAAAGAAGTCCAGGTCTTTGATGATAGAAGTGTGTGGTGTAGGACTCTGATACTAGAAGTGTTAAGGCAGTGACATACATGATAAAAGTGTGTGGGCCGGGACTTACGTAATTTAAGTGTTTTGGTCTGGGACTCTGGTAAGAGAAGTTTGTTGTCCTGGACCCTGATGTTAGATGTCTTCTGCGAGTCTGTGGTCTTTGATAAAGTTTAGTATAAATTCTTTCTATCTTTTATTAAGAATTGTAAAAACAAAGCAAGTATTTAAATTGATCAGATGAAATGCATTTAGTCACCACTCAATTGAAAACTTCCACACACTTTCCAGAAAAAATACCCTGATAATGTTGTTGTTTATTTAAAGTTAATCCCGTTCCTTGCACTCGTCAGAAGCATAATTTCTTGTTACCAACTCTATTGAAGTCTGCCACGCAAGAACAGATAGTGAATGCTCCGCTCCCCGTGCTCTCCTCATCCACTGGAGAAGAGGGTAGGAGCATCATCAACCCCCACACAACGTCACATGTCACATAATAACCGTGACCATTGTTCCTCGAACAGGTGTAGTCTGTGTAGAAGCTACCGAGCCTGTAGTAGGTGTATTCGTTGAAACGTTGTCTTTCCCGAAGTGTAGCTGGTACAACACTGAAATCTATTATTGCTGTGACCGGTGCAACCAAATCTGAGACAATTTGTGTAGGTTCTTCTTCATCACTACTCGGTCTGTGATTAATAGTGTCTATATGCAGTAAGTTTGGTGATGGGATCACACTCTGTGATTAATAGTGTATATATGCAGTTTGTGTGTTGCGATAGACGCCCATCCAGCAACTAAATATTTTCATTTATTGTAATGTTCTATATATGTCATTTGTTTACAAGTGGTCATGAGTATGATGCTTGTGTGTGTGTGTGTGTGTGTGTGTGTGTGTGTGTGTTTGCGTGTGTTTGCGTGTGTTTATGTATTTGCGAGTATGTATGCACGTGCGTGTGGGAGAGGGGAAGGAGTATAAGCTTATTCACATGTATGCATCCTTTGAATACGTTTTTGTTTAAAACTGATATCTGGAGTATAGACCAGCAGAGAATACGTATGTCTAAGATTAGTGAACGCTAAATCACACACCAACCCATCCACCTACATTCCATCCATCCATCAATCCATCCACCCATCAATCCATCCGTAAATTGATCCATCCACCCATCAGTTCATTCACCTACCCATCAATTCATCCAAACACCTATCCACCCATCAATCCATCTATCCATTCATCCATTCACCAACCCACCCACCCCAACCACTCCACTCTCTCTCTCTCTCTCTCTCACATACACACACACACACACACACACACACACACACACACACACACACACACACACACAGGCCAGGAGCTTGGACTCGACCTCTGCAACCTCAACTAGGTGAGTACAGGGGTCAGTCCTAGGACTAGTGCTATTTGTGGAATATGTGAATAACATGACGGAATAGACTCAGAAGTGTCACTGTATGCATATGAGGAGAATTAAATCGGATGAGGATTAGACATGACTACAAAGAGACTTGGGAAGGCTGGAAGCCTGGTCCAGCAACTGGCTCCTTGAATTTAACCCCCGCCAAATGCAAAGCCAGGAAAATCGTGGAAGGGCAAAGAAGACCGCAGACAGAGTATAGGCTAGGTGGCCAAAGACTGCAAACCTCACTCAAGGAAAAGGTTCTTGGTGTGAGTATAATACCGAGCATATCTCCTGAGGCGCACATCATCCAGATAACTGCTGCAGCATATGTGCGCCTGGCAAACCTGGAAATTACGTTCCGGTACCTCAGTAAGGAATCGTTCAAGACTCTGTACACCTGTACGTCACGCCCATACTGGAGTACGCAGCACCAGTTTGGAACCCACACATGGTCAAGCAAGTCAAGAAATTAGAGAAAGTGCAGATGTTTGCAACAAGGCTAGTTCAAGAGCTAAGGGGTATGTCCTTCGAAGAAAGGTTAAGGGAAATCGGCCTGGCGACACTGGAGGACAGGAGGGTTAGGGAAGACATGATAACGACACATAAAACACTGCTAGGAATTGACAAGGTGGACAGACAGGATGTTCCAGTGATGGGACGCAGAAACAAGGGGTCAAAATTGGAAGCTGAAGACTCAGATGAGTCAATGAGATGTTAGGAAGTATTTTTTAGTCAGGGTTGTCAGGAAGGGGAATAGTCTGGCAAGTGAGGTAGTGGAGGAAGGAACCATACGTAGTTTTAAGATGAGGTTTGATAAAGCTCATGGAGCAGGGAGAAAGAGGACTCTTAGCGATCAGTGAAGAGGCGGGGCCAGGAGCTATGTCTCGAGCTCTGAAACCACAAATAGGTGAGTATACACACACACACACTCTCTCACACACACACACACACTCACACACACACACACACACACACTCACACACACACACACACACACACTCACACACACACACACACACACACACTCACACTCGCACTCACACACACACACACACACACACACACACACACACACACACACACACACACACACACACACACACACACACACACACACACACACACACACACACACACAGTCCGTGGTATGAAAGACAGCAAATGTAGTCCCAATTTTAAAAAAAAAGGAGACAGACACGAACCACAAAACTGCAGATAAGTGTCACTAAGATGTATAGTATTCAAAATCATAGAGAAGATTATCAGGAGAAGAGTGGTGGAGCAGCTAGTAACGAGTGAGTTTATCTACGACAACCAGCATGGTTTCAGGGACGGGAAATCCTGTGTCACAAACCTACTGGAGTTCTATGACAAGGTGATAGCAGTAAGACAAGAGAGAGGTGGGTAGATTGTGCAGTCTTGGGCTGTAAGAAGGCTTTTCACACAGCTTCACACAAGAGATTAGTGCATAAGCTGGCAGATCAGGTAGGTATAACAGGGAAGGCACTGCAATAGATCGGGGAATACCTGTTGGGAAGACATCAGCGAGTCATGGTGCGTGACAAGGTGTCAGAATTGGCGCCTGTGACGAGCAGGGTTCCAGAGGGTCAGTCCTAGGACCAGTGCTGTTTCTGGTGGATGTGAACGAATTGATGGAAGGAATAGACTCAGAAGTATCCCTGTTGGCAGATAATATGAAGTTGATGAGAAGAATTCAATCGGACAAGGACAAGGCGAAACTACAAAGGGATCTGGACAGGCTGCAGGTCTGGTCCAGCAACTGGCTTCTGGAGTTCAACTCCACCAAGAGCAAAGACATGAAGATTGGGGAAGGGCAAAGAATACCGCAGACGGAGTACAGTCTAGGGGGCCAGAGACTACAAACCTCACTCAAGGGGTGAGTATAACACCGGGCACATCACCTGAGGCGCACATCAACCAAATAGCTGCTACAGCATACGGGCGCCTAGCAAAACCTAAGATTAGCATTCAGACATCTCAATAAGGTATCGTTGAGGACCCTGTACACCGTGCGCATTTGGCCTATATGAGAGTATGCAGCATCAGTTTGGAACCCACGCCTAGCCAAGCACGTGGAGATTAGAGAAAGTTCAAAGGTTTGCAACAAGGCTAGTCCTGGAGTTAAGGGACATGTCCTACAAGACCATCATACGACACTGGAGGACAGGAAAGATAAGGGGGGTATGATAACGACATATAAAATACTGAGAGGAATCGACAAGGTTGACAGAGACACGATGTTACAGAGATGGGAAACTGCAACAAGGGGTCACAGTTGGAAGCTGAAGACTCAGATGAATCACAGGGATGTTAGGAAATATTTCTTCAGTCACAGTTGCCAGGAAGTGGAATAGTCTGGGAAGTAATGTAGTAGAGGCAGGATCCATACATAGCTTTAAGAAGAGGTATGATAAAATTCATGGAGCAGGAAGAGTGACCTAGTAGCGACCAATGAATAGGCAGGGCCAGGAGCTGTGACTCGACCTCTGCAACCACAACTACTTGAATACTCTCTCTCTCTCTCTCTCTCTCTCTCTCTCTCTCTCTCTCTCTCTCTCTCTCACGCATACGCAGCAGAGTTACGAATAGCAATATTCTGGTCAAAGGTAAGGTTCGAACCTATGGGAAGTCAGTTTTAAAACAAGTAATTAAGATTTCGCGTTCCACTGCATTACCAAGGTGATTCAGTGAGCAGCAGTGTTAGTGCAAACTAGAGGCAGTGTAGCCCAGCGGGACGTCCTCCCACCTCGCTCTGGCTAGTAAGTCTGCATCCTGCTTCTCAAACAATGATTTGTAAGTTTCTCTCTAAACGCCCACACAATTCTCTTGCATTCTTTCCTCACCCTGTCTGTCTGTCTGTCTCTCTGTTTCTCTCTGCCTCTCTGTCTCTCTCTGTCTCTCTCCCTATCCTTTTCAGACATAAAATAAGTTTCATGCAGAACTTTAAGAGAGTGAACAGATTTGGTGCCAACACGAAAAACTGTTTTAAGCGAAGAGACAGTAAATGATCTGATTACTTCGAATGAAACTTTAAGGAAAGAGTTTAATATCATTGGAATATACTGCCCAATGAAACTTTCAGAGAAAAATATATAGTCCTTAATGAAGCAGCTTGATAAACATTCTGCGCACCTCGGATTCACCTTGATACTGCGCTGAGACTAGCAGTGATCAGCGGAACCCTGATAATTGATTAGAGATAATGAACGGTGTATGGAGTAATGACAGTAGAATTGAGAAAGCCGAGGTGGTGATAGTAGTAGTACTAGTACTTGCACATGAGTAAATATATTTATCAGAGCTTATTGTTAGGGTAACACTGAAGGTGGGTTAGGCAAATCTTCTGTTAGTGGGTAGAATTTGTAAAGGACCTGCCTAGTACGGACCAAACTGGCATACTGTAGTGTTCCTCCTTTCTTATGTTCTTATTTATATTCACTACTATTATTACTTGTTCCTCATCACGCCCACTCTAGTATATATGCTGGCCTTCCCTTCTCTTTTCAGTGTGACTTGTTAATGGTCAGGTCGGACCGCAACGTCATTACTTTCCCTCTCTCTACGTGAAGGTTATTGTGTATTGTTCCCGTCATGGCACTGTGAATTTTTATTCTTCAAGAAGTTTATTTTGTGTTCGCCTTGGAAGAACTTTCCCATTCTCTGATTTTGTTCCATCTTCCCTATTTCTTCTCTCTTTGTATACACTCCTCGATCAGTATAATCTCACTTTCCTTCTCTCCTTTCTGAGCCTCATATTTCAGCTCTCTCGTAACAATAGATCACCAGGGACCTTACCCTTTTTCCTGCCATAGCTTTCTCTCCAGAATGTCTTGTCCATTGTGACCAGTTCCTTTACTGACTCTCTTATCACATTCTTTATCTCCTGTTCTCCCGAGAGTATCTACCACTTTGTCATTGTAGGATCTCCCTGCTTTATTTTCTTTGTTGTTGCTGCTTGTGTGTGTGTGTGTACTCACCTAATTGTACTCACCTAATTGTGGTTGCAGGGGTCGAGACTCAGCTCCTGGCCCCGCCTCTTCACTGATCGCTACTAGGTCCCCTCTCTCTCTGCTTCCTGAGCTTTGTCATACCTCTTCTTAAAAACTATGTATGGTTCCTGCCTCCACTACATCACTTGCTAGGCTATTCCACTTCCTGACGACTCTGTGACTGAAGAAATACTTCCTAACGTCCCTGTGACTCGTCTGAGTCTTCAGCTTCCAATTGTGACCCCTTGTTTCTGTGCCCCCTCTCTGGAACATCCTGTCTCTGTCCACCTTGTCTATTCCCTGCAGTATCTTGTATGTCGTTATCATTTCTCCCCTGACCCTTCTGTCCTCCAGTGTCGTCATTCCTATTTCCCTCAACCTTTCCTCGTACGACATTCCCCTGAGCTCTTGAACTAGCCTTGTTGCAAACCTTTGTACTTTCTCTAACTTCTTGACGTGCATGACCAGGTGTGGGTTCCAGACTGGTGCTGCATACTCCAGTATGGGCCTAACATACACGGTGTACAGTGTCTTGAACGATTCCTTATTAAGGTATCGGAGCGCTATTCTCAGGTTTGCCAGGCGCCCATATGCTGCAGCAGTTATTTGGTTGATGTGTGCCTCCGGTGACGTGCTCGGTGTTATGGTCACCCTAAGATCTTTCTCCCTGAGTGAGGTCTGTAGTCTTTGTCCACCTAGCCTATACTCTGTCTGCGGTCTTCTTTGCCCCTCCCCAATCTTCGTGACTTTGCATTTGGCAGGATTGAATTCGAGAAGCCAGTTACTGGACCACGTGTCCAGTCTGTCCAGGTCTCTTTGCAGTCCTGCCTCATCCTCATCCGATTTAATTCTTCTCATCAGCTTCACATCATCTGCGAACAGGGACACTTCAGAGTCCATTTCTTCGATCATGTCGTTCACATATATAAAAAATAACACTGGTCCTAGAACTGACCCCTGTGGAACCCCGCTCGTCACAGGCGCCCACTGTGTGTGTGTGTGTGTGTGTGTGTGTGTGTGTGTGTGTGTGTGTGTGTGTGTGTGTGTGTGTGTGTGTGTGTGTGTGTGTGTGTGTGTGTGTGTGTGTGTGTACTCTTGTATATGTTACAGGGGTCGAGTAACGGTTCCTAGCCCCGCCTCGTCGCTAGTCGCTACTAGGTTCACTGGTTCACTCACTTCCTGCCCAAAGAGCTTTATCGTACCCCATCTTAAAGTTATGTATGAATGCTGCTTCCACTACTTTACTCTTCAGATTGTTCCACTTCCTGACAACTCTAAGGCTGAAGAAATACTTCCCAACATCCCTATGATTCATTTGAGTGCTTAACTTCCTGTTGTGACCCCTTGTTCCTCTGTTCCTTCTCTGAAACATTCTGACACTGTCCACCTTGTCAATTCCTATCAATATTTTATACGTCGTTATCATATCCCCTCTATCCCTCGTGTCCTCCAGTGTCGTCGGGTTAAGTTCCCTTAACCTCTCCTCGTAAGACATCCGGTAGCTCTGGGACTAGTCTTGTTGCAAAATTTTGCACTTTCTCTAATTTTCTGACATGTTTGACCAGGTGTGGGTTCCATACTGATGCTGCATACTCCAATATGGGCCTGACGCACACAGTGTAGTGTCGTGAATGACGCCTTACTTAGATGTCAAAAAGCTATTCTTAGGTATGCCAGGCGCCCATATGCTGAAGCAATTATTTGGTTGATGCGCCCCTCAGATGTGCTCAGTATGATGCTCACCACAAGATCCATTTCTTTGAGTGAGGTTTTCAGCCTCTAACTTCCTAGGCTGTACTCCGTCCGTAGTCGTCTTTGTCCTTCCCCAGCCTTCATGACTTTACACTTGCTGGGGTTAAACTCCAGGAGCCATTTGTTGGACCAGGTTTGTAGGCTGGTCTGTCTCCTTTCTTAAAAATTGGAATTACGTTTGCTGTTTTCCACACCTCAGGTACTTTCCTTGTTTCGGTAGATTTATTGAAGATGGTTGTTAGCATCGCACAGAGTATGTCTGTTTTCTCTTTCAGAGGCATCTAGTTCACCTAGCTGTTTCTTCACCTCCTCGGCTGTGTGCAATGTGTCCAGCACTTGCTGGTGTACCTTAGTGTCTCGGTTTGCAGGAAGCCTTTCTGTCTCCACTGTAAATACTTCCCTAAGTTTTGTGGTAAGATCTTCGCATACATCCTGGTCGCTCTCTGTGATCTCCCCTCCTTCCTGCCTGCCTTCCTTCCTCAGCCTGCTCCTTGAATATTGTTTTCCATCTGAAGTAATTGTTTAACACCTTTGGATCAGATTTGGCTTTTGATTCTAAGTCATTCTCTTATAGCCATTGGGCCTCTCTCCTTATCCATTATTATGAACACAGGTAAAGAATAGCCTGTCAGACCTAGTCGTAATGGGGATGTGGAGCAAACAAAACTCAATAGTAGATTATAATTTATATTTGCCTTCACCAGATGATATATACAAGTATGTATACTATGTACTTTATGTATAGATAAAATAGTAAGTGTACACCACGGTGACAGATGGCAAAGCAGAAGCCAGAGAGAGTGCACAATGCTCAACTAGCAGCTAGGCAAGTCTGTCAATGCTTACCACAAGCGAGCCACGTTGCTTCAGCTTTGGCGGGCTTGCCTGTAATTGGCCAATGAACCAAGGTACCGATTTAACAACGAGTATCCTACTGATAGTTAAACCTTTAACACCTGGTTCGCTGGTTGGGAGGCAGCCTATATGGGAGTGTGACATACGCCGAATAAATTTTACTGTACTCTTTGCATGCCACATCCTTGCACATTTGTCTCTAGTTCTTCGGTTAGACTACTTTTTTTTCGAGTTTTTGAAATATTTCCAGCAGCTTTACATGCTTTTTCAGATGATGGTTCTACTCTGGCACTCCATATTCTTAGACAGGCCAGATAAATTCTGTATGTAATGTTGAGGCTCCAGAAACACATGCTTAAATTTGCAAATATCTCATTTGTTCGAATGATGTCCGCTTCAGGTGATAGGTTCTGTCTGTTTCCTGTCTTCTTTGTCCTTTCCCTGGTTTTTATAACTTTTCGGACAAATTCTGTACCTTTTTCGAATCCTTTTGCAATTTTTCTTGGAAATGTTCCTTTGTAAATTCTCCTCGTTAATTTCATATCATTTGCGAACAGGGACATTTATGACTAAAAATATCTAACTCACAGCAATGGTTTTAAAATGGAAAAATTCAGATTCAGGAAGGATATAGGAAAGCACTGGTTTGGTAATAGAGTCGTGGATGAGTGGAACAAACTCCCGAGTACCGTCATAGAAGCTAAGACCTTGTGTAGTTTTAAAAATAGGTTGGATAAATACATGAGTGGGTGTGGGTGGGTGTGAGTTGGACCTAACTAGCTTGTGCTACTAGATCGGATGCCATGCTCCTCACTAGGTCAAGGCATTGGCTTAAGCTGGTGGGAGAATTGGACCTGCCTCGCACAGGCCAGTAGGCCTGTTGCAGTGTTCCTCCTTACTTATGTTATGTTCTTATTTACTCTTGCTTATTTAATTAGTATCTTCCCCATCCCACCCTATGTACAATGATACATAAGCAATTCCTTGATTGTTTTCTGTGTGATAGGTGGAGACAAGTTCCTCAGTTAACTTTCAAAATTTAAACAATCAACTAATTATCAACTAATTGCATTATTTTGCCCTAATGCTGGTGAGGGGCTCTTGATCCAAGTAACTGGACTTATTGTCCCCAAGCTTTTTTCGAATTTGAAAATAACCCATTAATGCCACTGAAGATGTGCATTCCATACAGAATTAAAATTTCCACTGCTTTATATATAAAAATTGTTAACTGCATCAATCTTCAATGATGCATTGCATGAAATAGATGGAAACGTTGCATTATTTTGGATTCTGTGCAATAACTGGAAAATGCTTCTTCTAGTCAACTTTAGTGACGATGTGTTTGTTTGAAATAACTGGAGAATGTCTCTTCTGGTTAAAAATGACTCGCAGTGTCTAACCAGATATGGTTAAATCAACTTATTGTTTTTTTCAAGTGTCTGTAACTAATTTACTGTTTATGGTGAGGATCTGGGGTTTGGAGTTACTAGATGTTTGAGTACATCCAGTTGTTTTGGTGCTTTCTTTAGTTTCGTGTTGATCATGGTGAGGTGTGGTCATAGTTAGGTGTGGTAACAGTCAGGTGTGGTTTATGATTCATGGTTTATGTTTCCGGGTGGTTGGATGGGCGGGTGTGATCATGGTCAGGTGTGGTTTGTTTCCAGGTCTCCATCCGTGGGCCCCCGGATGTCAACCTTTCCACATTTTCCACTTCTGGTTATTTTGGTACTGTAGTTCCGTGTGTCCAGAAGTCCATCTGTGTCCCCTCAGATGAATTCCCAGGTGTGGATCATGGATCG
>NW_027199180.1:0-34823 GCF_038502225.1 Cherax quadricarinatus
TAACACGCTCACGCACGCTTGCTGGAAGTCCAAGCCCCTCGCACACAAAACCTCCTTTACCCCATTCCTCCAACCTTTCCTAGGCCGACCCCTACCCCGCCTTCCCTCCACTACATTTCTAAACATTCTCGAAGTCATTCTATTTCGTTCCATCCTCTCTACATGTCCAAACTTTCTCAGTAATCTCTCCTCAGCTCTCTGAATAATAGTTTTGGTAATCTCACGCCTTCTTCTAATCTCCAAACTATGGATTCTCTGCATTATATTCACAACACACATTGCCCTCAGACACGACATCTCCACTGCCTCCAGCCTTCTCCTTGTTGCAACATTCACAACCCATGCCTCACACCCATACAAGAGCTTGGTATAACTATACTCTCATACATTCCCTTCTTTGCTTTCGTGGATAAAGTTCTTTGTCTCCACCAACTCCTCAGTGCACCACTCACCTTTTTTCCCTCGTCAATTCTGTTATATATATATATATATATATATATATATATATATATATATATATATATATATATATATATATATATATATATATATATATATATATATATATATATATATATATATATATATATATATATATATATGTGTGTGTGTGTGTGTGTGTGTGTGTGTGTGTGTGTGTGTGTGTGTGTGTGTACTCACCTATTTGTACTCACCTATTTGTGGTTGCAGGGGTCGAGTCCTAGCTCCTGGCCCCGCCTCTTCACCGGTTGCTACTGGGCCCTCTCTCTCCCCGCTCCATGAGCTTTATCAAACCTCGTCTTAAAACTGTGTATGGTTCCTGCCTCCACTACGTCATTTTCTAGGCTATTCCACTGCCTTACAACTCTATGACTGAAGAAATACTTCCTACTATCTCTCTGACTCATTTGTGTCTTCAACTTCCAATTGTGGCCTCTTGTTTCTGTGTCCCCTCCCTGGAACATCCTGTCTTTGTCCACCTTGTCTATTCCACGCAGTATTTTATATGTCGTTATCATGTCTCCCCTGACCCTCCTGTCCTCCAGTGTCGTCAGGCCGATTTCCCTTAATCTTTCTTCATAGGACATTCCCCTTAGCTCTGGAACTAACCTTGTCGCAAACCTTTGTACTTTCTCTAGTTTCTTGACGTGCTTTATCAAGTGCGGGTTCCAAACAGGTGCTGCATACTCCAGTATGGGCCTGACATACACGGTGTACAGTGTCTTGAATGATTCCTTACTAAGGTATCGGAATGCTGTTCTCAGGTTTGCCAGGCGCCCATATGCTGCAGCAGTTATCTGATTGATGTGTGCTTCCGGAGACATGCTCGGTGTTATACTCACCCCAAGATCTTTCTCCTTGAGTGAGGTTTGCAGTCTTTGGCCACCTAGCCTATACTCTGTCTGTGGTCTTCTGTGCCCTTCCCCTATCTTCATGACTTTGCATTTGGCAGGATTAAATTCGAGAAGCCATTTGCTGGACCAGGTGTCCAGTCTGTCCAGGTCTCTTTGAAGTCCTGCCTGGTCTTCATCAGATTTAATTCTCCTCATTAACTTCACATCATCTGCAAACAGGGACACTTCTGAATCCAACCCTTCCGTCATGTCGTTCACATATACCAAAAATAGCACTGGTCCTAGGACCGACCCCTGTGGGACCCCGCTCGTCACAGGTGCCCACTGTGATACATCATTACGTACCATGACTCGTTGTTGCCTCCCTGTCAGGTATTCTCTGATCCATTGCAGTGCCCTTCCTGTTATATGCGCCTGATGCTCTAGCTTCTGCACTAATCTCTTGTGAGGAACTGTGTCAAAGGCCTTCTTGCAGTCCAAGAAGATGCAATCAACCCACCCCTCTCTCTCTTGTCTTACTTCTGTGTGTGTGTGTGTGTGTGTGTGTGTGTGTGTGTGTGTTTGTTTGTGTGTGTGTGTTTGTGTGTGTGTGTGTGTGTGTGTTTAAAAATGTGAGGTTTTCTTAGTTCAACTTAACCAGCAAATGTAGTCACTAAGTTTGACCTCTGAGCGATCTTGAATTCTGATTTTCATTTTTGAGCACACAAGTCCACGGAAATTTACCAGTGAGAGACGTTCTTCAAGTGACCTGGTATTTCGGATGTCTCGTCCTCTAATCTCTGGTAAGGTCACTCACTTGTGTACCTTAGGCTTCATGTCCTTGTCAGTAAGAGTACAAGAGAAGGGCAGATAACGGAAGACTCCACTGTCCATATCGAAGTTATCTGTTGAGAAAGACAAGCTACGTTCTGGCTGCATCTAAATCTTTGCAGATAGTGAAAATTGGTATGGCGTAACGGAAGGCTTTCTCTCCTTACTCATTCCCTTCGACCTAGGTTAGGTTAGGTAAGATTCGTCAGGAAACAGGACAAGTGTTTCCTGGCGCGGGTCTTAGTCATATGATGACCAGTAGCTGGAACTTTTGGACACCTGACCTAGGCCTTCCGCTGGTTTACCGGTCTCCCTGACCTACTTGCCGGCTCTGTATATGTTGGGCTCTCCCAAAATCTGTATATTTTTTACACATTTTATGAGAATATAAATTATATTATTATTATTATTATTATTATTATTATTATTATTATTATTATTATTATTATTAGTAGTAGTAGTAGTAGTAGTAGTAGTAGTAGTAGTAGTAGTAATGGTAATGGTAGTATTTTGATAATTGATTTCATGACGAAAAGAGAATTACAACTCAGTGGAATAGCTGGATGCGTAAAAACAATATATAATTTACGAGCCCATTTGGATGAGAGCTTTTCAAACTTCGGATTCAAGTAGATGCTGAGCAGAGGCCAGCTGTGGTCAGGGGATTTCTGATGTTAGATCAGGAAATACATGTGGATGATCAATGTGATATGGAAGTATATACCTCAAGTGTTAAAATAATGGAACACTGGGCGGAGGTTGAAGTATCACTGGGTTCCTCGCCCTCAATTCCACCCACCTCATCTTTCTGTACCTCACTAACCTCACTTCTATCGCTATATTACCTCATATTATTAATGGAATATAGCACCGACAAGTTGGTAAGATATTACGTGTGGAATAATTGGGTATCTGTGTGTTTATTGTCTATATTTCTCTTTGTATCTCTTGTATTTGTTTGTCATGTGTCTTGTCTCTGTATGAATTGATACAGTCCTTGCAGACACAACGACATCTCAGTAATATACCATAACTCGTGCACTGCGCCGTCACGAAGAATACGTCATAATAACGTGTCTGGAACAATTCACACACACACACACACACACACACACACACACACACACACACACACACACACACACACACACACACACACACACACACACACACACACACACACACACACACACAAACACACACACACACACACACACACACACACACACACACACACACACACAAAATCCATCTTAACTTCCTTTCATAAATCTGGGCTTCTGTGAATTGCGTCATTATTATCAAAGCCACAGGACGCTCAGTTGACAATGAGCCGTCCCGGACATGATAATAATAACAATAATAATAATAATAATAATAATAATAATAATAATAATAATAATAATAATAATAATAATAATAATAATAATAATCTTTATTTCTACAGATACATGTACAACTTATACAGCCCTACCTGACATTAATGACATACTATATAGAAAGTCCCTGGTTATGCAGAGTATTTCGGGCAACTCAGGTTAATTTTGTCCGCCAGGATGTGGTAACATTAGTGGTAGAAACAGAAGCAGCGGTGATGGCTGCATGAACCCTAGAAGAAGTAACAAAATTCTGTTTCCACCTTTCCTGTTAAATATTCATGCATATTTTTTTCTGCATGTCATGGAACCCGCATGTCATGGAACCCGCATGTCATGTATCATGATACGCTCGCAAAGCGTCGTCAAGTGGCCGAGCATTTATCTCGACTATGAACCAAGACCATTACCTAGAATGACAAACCTACAAGGATATCAGCATATTCAGCTGTCTTGCCCAGTAAGATTATGATTTATGTTAGATATCCCCTAGTTAGGTTTTCTTTGAAGCTGCATTGCTCCTGCCACTTACGTCATCAAGCAACATTAGAGCCAGTCTGCTTTCAAGTTTTTTTTTCTCTCTCTCAAACTCGTACAATATAAAATAAAATCCTCGAATCCTTAAAAAATTTACATAATGTGACTCGTTAAGCAGAGAATAAAAGTTACCCTTGAACACTGTTACTTGGAAATGAAAAGCTCATATGGAAATAAGTCACTCTGTCTGACTTTTTTGGGTTATCCTAGGTTCTCTACACAACTAAATAAGAAGTGCAAAGATAGGCTAAATGCTCTCAAAGCTGTTGCTGGCTACAATCCCAACTATGGTGCAAATGTGAGAATCGTGAGAATGATGTACATAGCCTATGTTAGGTCCTTAATTGATTATGCTGCTCCCATGTTGATATTAGCTAGAGAAAGTTCTCTCCGACCCTTGGAGTTAATGCAAAATGAAGCTCTCAGGATTATTCTTGGCTGTCCCAGATCTACAAAAGTTCTTAACATGAGGAAGGAGCTTGGTATTTCTAGTATCAGTGATAGGATTGTTGAAATTAACACTGTACTCGGTATTAGAATGTTGAGAAACGAACCAGACACTGTCACAGTGAATCTTACCAAGTGTCTAGAGGTAAATACACACAGATCTAAATGGATTGTGAAAACGTGCAATTGCATTAAGTTTTATAACCTGCATGAACTGTATCACTGTAGGCAACAAGAGCATTTCACCCCTCCATGGAAGATGTGTTCATTTAATATCACATACCTACAAGTTCCTCCCAAGAAGCTCATTGCTAGTAATCCCTTCCTTAAATCTCTTGTTAGAGCAACTGCTTAAGAAGAAATTTTTCGCCTAGCTGGTAGTAATAAGTTATCACAAGTTATATACACTGATGGATCTAAACAGGAGTCTTCTGGCAGGGCTGCATCTGCTCTTGTTGCCACCTCCCTAGTTAAGAACGATTATAAATTTGTTGAGTTAGGCATAAGAATTAACAACTGGGCGTCTACACTGCAAACTGAATTGTTTGCAATCCTAATGGCGCTAAAGCTAACCTATGACACTGAGCTTGACTCTATCATCATTACTGATTCTATGTCATCATTGAAGGCTCTTGGCTCATATAATGACTCCAACAACATGCTCATTGGGGAAGCCAGGTATAGATGCTCAAAAATTAGGGACAAAGGAATTAATGTACAATTCCTATGGATCCCATCACACATTGGGTTACTCCTTCATGATAAAGTTGATATGTTAGCCAAGAAGAGTATCGAGAAGGAGAATGTAGAATATAACTTTGGTATAACTGTGTCTAGCATTAGGAATAATACTAGGAGAGAAGTAAATAATGAAAATGTTTGTTATAGGAATGCAGTTAGAAGCCTGAGTAGATCTATAACCCACTATGATAACATGAACGTAGATAAGTATGTTTATGGAGCAACTTGCAATGTGAACAGACTGACTGATGTTGTAGTGGCCAGGTTTAGGCTTGGTTACAAGTACTTCTGGCAGTTTGGGAGACACACAGATGATGATCAAACTAAATGTAAATTATGTGATCAGGCATATGGTCACTCTCTTGAACACTATGTGCTTAATTGTCCACTTATTGAGGAATACAGAGACAGACAGTATAATAACCTAAGTGACATGTCAAGATATCTTATTAATGAAAATAAGATACCAGATATACTAAGCAAATTTCCTAAATTTGCTTGTAACAGATAAGTGAACTATAGATATGTAGATATAAATCCATATGTATTCCTGTTAACCCTTTGGGGCCTAGTTCCTAGGCCTTTTGTGTATCCATATGCTCTCGCGCTACCGTCCACAGGATGGATATGGGGTGCACAATAAACTAGCCACTTCGGTGGCAAAATCTAATCTAATCTACACATATGCTGCTATGTATGATAATTCTATGTAACTGTATTTGTGTATACCTGAATAAACTTACTTACTTACTTATGTTTACTGACCTTGAGAGCCTAAGTGGGGTGCCAGGAGCCTCTAAGAATGTTTCCGGGTGTGAAGGGTTGCTGGCTTGCCTCGACACGAAGCCCGATGCCTGGGAGCATAATAGCTGCTGTTGATGAGTTATATACACATAAGAACTTATATATATAACCACTGTCAGCTTTTGTTGGCAATTAAAATATCAGTTTCAGTAAGCCGTCTCAGGAGACTGCGCTGTAGTGGAAATGGTTCGATTTGAGAACGACCTGCCAAGTATGGGCCAGTAGGCCAGCTGAATTGTTCCTCCATTCTTGCTATTTTTTAAAGGGGAGTACTAGCTACGGTAGGCCAGCGAATGTGGATTTATATGACATATCGTTAATTTTTTTTACTTCATTATTGAATTTTGTTGACAGTACGAGATGATTTCTCTTTGTCCTAGAGCACAGTAAATTAAAGCCACTGCTGTACATCGGGGGCAGACTGACAAGCCAGTGGAAGGCCTCAGTCAGTTGACCAAAAGCGCCAAAAAGAATTTTTTTCATTTCAATCTACAAACAAAACAAAATAAGCAGTTATGTGGGACATATTCAGGTAAAAATGGTGATTAACACTGACAATTAGGTGAATAGATACGTACACAGTTTCTAAGACATTCATGAAGGAGACGTTTCGCTCACCAGGAGCAAAACGTCTCCTTTATATCTTAACACCGGCATGCGCAAAGAGGAAACAACTTCAAGATTATGGAAAACTATAGAAAACAGACGACAAAAGAAAACAACGAACTAAGTACAGGAACCAGGAAAAATGTACAAGGATGTTTGAAAATAACAGCAGCTAAGACCAAGTCTGAACCAAAGCTGTTTCACAGAAGAAAGGAGGAGAGCTTATGGTAATTAACAAGAAAGTCTGTGAGCAGATGAACAAACGATTTAAAAAGTGAATATAATGGTGTTATATAAATACCGACAAGTACTTAAGTAAGGCACATGTGCAACAGTTAGGTATCTTTTAGAGATGGCAAATTTTGTCTCGCAAGGCTGCTGAAGTTCTGTAACAAAGTAACAGACGTGAGGCAGGAAAGAAACATCAGTAGACTACATTCTTGTGGAGAGGAAGAAAGCATTTCATACTGTACCTCACAAAAGACAGAGAAAAGGTCTTAAGCAGGTAAGAAAAAGGGAACTCGCTACAGTGGATTAAAGAATACCTTACAGGAAGGAGACAGAGTGATGGTCAGAGAGGAACGGTAGAATTGGGAAAGTTTTACAAGTAGATTCCCACAAGGAGCACACACACACACACACACACACACACACACACACACACACACACACACACACACACACACACACACACACACACACACACACACACACACACACAAGGACCAGGTAATCAGGCTAAGGAAGGAAGGAGGAGAGACAACAGGAAATGACCATGAAGTATGTGAAGAACTCAACAAGAGATTCAAAGAAGTGTTCACAGAGAAGACAGAAGGGACTCCAGAAAGACGGAGAGGTGGGGCACACCACCAAGTGCTGGACACAGTGCACACAACCGAGGAAGAAGTGAAGAGGCTTCTGAGTGAGCTAGATACCTCAAAGGCAATGGGGCCAGATAACATCTCCCCATGGGTATTGAGAGAGGGAGCAGAGGCGCTATGTGTACCCCTAACAACAATATTCAATACATCTATCGAAACAGGGAGATTGCCTGAGGCATGGAAGACAGCAAATGTAGTCCCAATCTTTAAAAAAGGAGACAGACATGAAGCATTAAACTACAGACCAGTGTCACTGACATGTATAGTATGCAAAATCATGGAGAAGATTATCAGGAGAAGAGTGGTGGAACACCTAGAAAGGAATGATCTCATCAACAGCAGCCAGCATGGTTTCAGGGACGGGAAATCCTGTGTCACAAACCTACTGGAGTTCTATGACATGGTGACAGCAGTAAGACAAGAGAGAGAGGGGTGGGTGGATTGCATTTTCTTGGACTGCAAGAAGGCGTTTGACACAGTTCCACACAAGAGATTGGTGCAAAAACTGGAGGACCAAGCAGGGATAACAGGGAAGGCACTACAATGGATCAGGGAATACTTGTCAGGAAGACAGCAGCGAGTCATGGTACGTGGCGAGGTGTCAGAGTGGGCACCTGTGACCAGCGGGGTCCCGCAGGGGTCAGTCCTAGGACCAGTGCTGTTTCTGGTATTTGTGAACGACATGACGGAAGGAATAGACTCTGAGGTGTCCCTGTTTGCAGATGACGTGAAGTTGATGAGAAGAATACACTCGATCGAAGACCAGGCAGAACTACAAAGGGATCTGGACAGGCTGCAGAACTGGTCCAGCAATTGGCTCCTGGAGTTCAATCCCACCAAGTGCAAAGTCATGAAGATTGGGGAAGGGCAAAGAAGGCCGCAGACGGAGTACAGTCTAGGGGGTCAGAGACTACAAACCTCACTCAAGGAAAAAGATCTTGGGGTGAGTATAACACCAGGCACATCTCCTGAAGCGCACATCAACCAAATAACTGCTGCAGCATATGGGCGCCTAGCAAACCTCAGAACAGCATTCCGACATCTTAATAAGGAATCGTTCAGGACCCTGTACACCGTATACGTTAGGCCCATATTGGAGTATGCGGCACCAGTTTGGAACCCACACCTAGCCAAGCACGTAAAGAAACTAGAGAAAGTGCAAAGGTTTGCAACAAGACTAGTCCCAGAGCTAAGAGGTATGTCCTACGAGGAGAGGTTAAGGGAAATCAACCTGACGACACTGGAGGACAGGAGAGATAGGGGGGACATGATAACGACATACAAAATACTGAGAGGAATTGACAAGGTGGACAAAAACAGGATGTTCCAGAGATTGGACACAGTAACAAGGGGACACAGTTGGAAGCTAAAGACACAGATGAATCACAGGGATGTTAGGAAGTATTTCTTCAGCCACAGAGTAGTCAGTAAGTGGAATAGTTTGGGAAGCGATGTAGTGGAGGCAGGATCCATACATAGCTTTAAGCAGAGGTATGATAAAGCTCACGGCTCAGGGAGAGTGACCTAGTAGCGATCAGTGAAGAGGCGGGGCCAGGAGCTCGGACTCGACCCCCGCAACCTCAACTAGGTGAGTACAACTAGGTGAGTACACACCAGGAGCTAAGACTCAACCCCCGCAAACTCAACTTGCACTAATATAATTTGTTGTTACTCTGAAAATATTATGTTGCCAGTCATAATGAATCGCTGACGTTGTTGTGAGAATGATCTCTCATCTTAAGATACACTTCCATGTAATAATGATCCTTTGTTTTTCGAATGGAGTGTAAAACGTAGCTCCGGTACATCATCAGATGCTTAACCTGTGATGGGTCATCATCTGATTAAGACCAGTGTCAGGAGACACTGTTGCTGCCTGACGAATTAACACCACTCTGAGGGCGCTTGAGCGAGGCGTGATAATGTGTGTCCGGGTACCTCAGCACAACCTCCTTCATTACTTGGTGCCTTAATTTATTTGTTATCTGTCGCGTTGACGCACACGAAGATATAATTTCTATGCTCTGGCTTTTGTATTATTTTAAGATAACAAAAGGATGTGAGTTCGAATTCTTTGTGAGGTGAGACATAGGGGCAGGTCTTCTACCTGTTGTCTCTGTTTCTCTTAGTAGTAAACAGATACTCAGGTTATTGTTGTGGGTTGCATCACGGGAAAGAGAATCCAAGGACTCCAACGGGAATCAGCCTAGCTAAAGGGAATCTGTTTTGCACATTTTATCACCCATCTTAATGGCCGGGTCGCTATACTCTCCAGTCTCGCTTGGGAGCTCAGAGTGCGACGGACAAGTGAAGTAGCAGCAGCAACACACTGCCAGAGGCAATCTTGAGCTTCCTCAGTGCTCGGGCTTAATGCCCAAAGCTTGGGGTGTGGCTCCAAAAGGATCCTGTAGTGCATGCTGCCTTTGCATCTCCAGACATTGTCTGCTGCTATGCAGCTACCACACCCTTGGAGCCCAGTGTGGGCGGGGTTTGTGGCAACCCAAGGTGCCTAGCTTCTCCCTCTGAGCCCCGTGGGGGCAGGGAATGGGGCTAGGCCTGGGGACAGGTAGTTCCAGAAGATGAGAAGGTACTTGTACCTCCTCCCACGGCAGATGGTTTAGAAAGACACGTAAGCAAACACTATAACATATTTATTAGAAAACGTTTCGGTCCTGGGACCTTGATCACTTCTAACATACAGAGGTAGAAAGACATTATATATATAGGCGGAGAGTGAGATGTGACGCACGTGACCTGAGGAATGTCATAAGAACATAAGAATGGAGGAACACTGTAGAAGGCCTACTGGCCCATGCGAGGCAGGTCCTTATCAAAACAACCTCTGCCTATGATGAGGACGGGTAGACGATGAAATCATGTGACTCCTGTGTTGTTGGGTTGGTGCTGCTTAAGTATCATGTATGCCAATGTTTTTGAAATTTTGTAGTTTCCAGTGTTGCGTTCTATAGTGTCGGTGACGGCGATTAGTGAGGCTTCTAGGCACCGTCGGCGTCTGAGGTCTGGTTCGGTGAGAACGAGTTGTGCCTCGTTCCAGTTCATCAAATGCCCCGTGGAGTCTCTGTGGAGGACACAGGCGTACCTTACATCGTCTCTGTTAGAGGCATTTCGATGCTCATTCAGGCGGACTGCAAGATCTCTGCCTGTCTCGCCTACATATTTCTTGGGACAGAACCCACAGGGGATAGTGTAGACGCCTGCTGTAGAAGTTAGAGGTGTGGGGCTGCGTTTCGTAGTGAGGTCTTTGATAGAGGATGTGTTTATGGTGGAAACGTTGATGTTACTCATAGCAAGTGCCCGGCGAGTATTCGTGGCAACATCGCCACATGGGAGTACTATGAACTGTTTAGGGGGCTGTTCCATGGGCGGTTTGTTGAGGATAGCTTGTGCCTTGAGTCTGCAATCTCGGATGAAGAAAGATGGGAACTGAAGACGTGTAAAGGCTTGTGTTATGTAAGTGCATTCTTCTTCTAGAAAACAAGGGCTGGAGATGCGAAGAGCTCTCAAGAAGAAGCCAATGAGGACTCCTCTCTTAGTGCGGGTGTCTTGGTGTGAATAAAAGTGTATAAGATCGTCCTTGTTGGTAGGTTTTCTATACACTTTGAAGAGAAGTTTGTCACTGTCGGGAGATCTGCACAGTAGAACGTCGAGGAAAGGAAGTTTGCCATCATTTTCGAGTTCAAGTGTAAACTTTATTGATGGTTCAACTGCATTGATCTTGTTGAGAAGGGCCTGGATATTGAGACGTCTCGGATAGAAAACCAATATATCATCAACGTATCTTAGCCAGGTAACGGTGTTGGGAATGAGGGTGCTGAATTTCTCTGTCTCCAAGTTTTCCATGAAGAGGTTGGCAAGCACAGCACTGAGCGGGCTGCCCATTGCCATCCCAAAGCATTGTTTGTAACAGTTGTCCTGATACTTGAAGAAGTTGAAATTAACACACAGTTCCACTAGATTGATGAAATCTAGAAGAGGTAAAGGGAGGTCGTGGTTTTCAGTGAGCCTCTGTCTCAGAATGTTGATTGCAGCGTCAGTAGGAACGTTGGTAAAGAGGGCTGTGACATCGAAGGAAGCCATGCTTTTGTTTTTGACATTCAGGTTGGAAATTCGGGAGAGAAGGTCACCTGAGTGTTTGAGGTGGGCTTGACTGATGGTGCCCAGAAGCGCTGAAAGGTATTTGGCAAGGTGGCCGGCTAGTCTGTGTGGTGCACTCCCTATGCCCGAAGTGATAGGCCGTAGTGGGATGCCAGGTTTGTGTGTCTTAGGAAGGCCATACAGGCGTGCTGGTTTCGGTTGACCTGGTAAAAGTTTAAGTAGTTTTTTGCCTTGTTCTGATTTTCGTAAGATGCTACGAGCCTTTTGAAGGAAAGTCTGGGTACTTTGAAGTAGCACTGATTCCGATACAGGCTGGTATGTGTTGGCATCGTTGAGAAGATTTAAGACTTTATTGTTGTAGTCGACAGTGTTGAGTAACACCACACCACCTCCTTTGTCAAGGACGATCTTATACACTTTTATTCACACTAAGACACCCGCACTAAGAGAGGAGTCTTCATTGGCTTCTTCTTGAGAGCTCTTCGCATATCCAGCCCTTGTTTTCTAGAAGAAGAATGCACTTACATAACACAAGCCTTTACACGTCTTCAGTTCCCATCTTTCTTCATCCGAGATTGCAGACTCAAGGCACAAGCTATCCTCAACAAACCGCCCATGGAACAGCCCCCTAAACAGTTCATAGTACTCCCATGTGGCGATGTTGCCACGAATACTCGCCGGGCACTTGCTATGAGTAACATCAACGTTTCCACCATAAACACATCATCTATCAAAGACCTCACTACGAAACGCAGCCCCACACCTCTAACTTCTACAGCAGGCGTCTACACTATCCCCTGTGGGTTCTGTCCCAAGAAATATGTAGGCGAGACAGGCAGAGATCTTGCAGTCCGCCTGAATGAGCATCGAAATGCCTCTAACAGAGACGATGTAAGGTACGCCTGTGTCCTCCACAGAGACTCCACGGGGCATTTGATGAACTGGAACGAGGCACAACTCGTTCTCACCGAACCAGACCTCAGACGCCGACGGTGCCTAGAAGCCTCACTAATCGCCGTCACCGACACTATAGAACGCAACACTGGAAACTACAAAATTTCAAAAACATTGGCATACATGATACTTAAGCAGCACCAACCCAACAACACAGGAGTCACATGATTTCATCGTCTACCCGTCCTCATCATAGGCAGAGGTTGTTTTGATAAGGACCTGCCTCGCATGGGCCAGTAGGCCTTCTACAGTGTTCCTCCATTCTTATGTTCTTATGACATTCCTCAGGTCACGTGCGTCACATCTCACTCTCCGCCTATATATATAATGTCTTTCTACCTCTGTATGTTAGAAGTGATCAAGGTCCCAGGACCGAAACGTTTTCTAATAAATATGTTATAGTGTTTGCTTACGTGTCTTTCTAAACCAACTTGTCGGTATTTATTACCAAGAAAGTACTGAATAACCAAATGATTCTAGCACTTTGTAAATAAAATAAAATTAATGAAATAAAACAAACTCTCCTTCTCATCCACTCTCCTTCACCCCTTCCCTCTCATTCTTCCCACCTCCCTCACCCAAACCCTCCCCACCTCCTACCCACTTGCGGGGGGTGATAGTCCCGTGTTCCTTCTTCCTCGGAGGGAGGATGAGGAGGGAGGTGGGGCTCAGCCTCGATGGAGTGAGGATAGAGTGAAGGCTCAACCACCGAGCTGACTGGAGGTGGATAGTCTTACTAGACTTACTTCAGAGTGAAGCCTCTTCTTAAACTGGTGTTGAAGGACCCAGGTAGAGAGAGATATTATAGAGTTCAGGACCTGCTGTAGTTGAACCAACAGACGAGGTGGAAGTTTACAGGTCAACTCTAGTGGACTAACTAACAGTAAGTGTACCTTTTGCTAGTTATATCATTCACTTTTCTGGTACTTGTGTAGTACATCATTAATACTGTCAAGTGGGTTTTTGATAACGTGGATGGGGTAAGAATACTCACGTAGGCTGGCCTGCCTCTCTCTGCTGCCTATCTTCGACTGACTCTCAAAGTGCCTACGGGTGACGGGTGTTTGAAATCCTGCTATGGTCAGCAGCAATATGAATACAGTCAATGATTCACACAGACGGTTGGTAGTGAGTCATCTACTGGTACACTGGTTACTGGTAACTGGTTACTAGGAACTGGTGCTACTACTGAGAATACCTCCTCTGGTATAAACCTTGGTAAAAGATACCGACAAATTGGTTTAGAAAGACAGACGAGTAAACACTAGGACATGTTAGAAAACGTTTCGGTTCTTGGGCCGAAACGTTTTCTAATAAATATGTCCTGGTGTTCGCTCGCGTATCTTTCTAAGATATAATGTTTGTCAGGAAATAGGAAAAGTGTTTCCCGACGCGGGTCTTAGTCATATAAAATGTCTTTCTAAACTAATAGTTCCCCTCCCCAATACAGTGTAATATTAATTACTTCACAGTAACCTCGTCTAAGTAGTACTCTCCCAGTAATAGTATAATATTCATACCTCCATTACTAGTGTAATCATTTATTGTGTAGATAAATGGTTCAGAGAACCGACAGGTTGATAAATTAGACACATGTGCAACACTTGGGTATCTTTATTGAGGAAACGTGTCGCCACACAGTGGCTTCATCAGTCCATACAAAGATGAAGGGTGAAGAACAGGAGTTTGAGGTAATCAGTCCCACAGCCTGGAGTCGATGTAATCAGTCCATCAAGATGAATGATTACATCGACTCCAGGCTGAGGGACTGATTATCTTAAACTCCTGATCTTCATCATTCTTCTTTGCAATGGACTGATGAAGCCACTGTGTGGCGACACGTTTCCTCAATCAAGATACCCAAGTGTTGAACATGTGTCTAATTTATCACAAATTATTTAGCCGCTGAAGCGACTAGTTTACGGTGCACTCCATACCCATCCTGTGGAGGGAAGTGCTAAGCTAGAGCGTCTGGACACACCACAGGTTCAGCAACTATATCTTATGAGGAGTAACTCTGGAAGTACAGTGGACCCCCGCATAACGATTACCTCCGAATGCGACCAATTATGTAAGTGTATTAAGTAAGTAAGTAAGTAAGTTTATTCAGGTATACACAAATACAGTTACATAGAATTATCATACATAGCAGCATATGTGTAGAGAACCTAGGATAACCCAAAAAAGTCAGACAGTGTGACTTATTTCCATTGGGGTCCTTTTACCTTATTATTATAGTATAAAGGTTATAATATTTTCTTATTGTTCTACAATGAAGATAACATCTTATTATCATACTAAAAAGACTATCTGCGACACCAAGGTCATTAAGACTATCTACAATACGAGGGTCATTACAAGGAATAAGGTAAAAAATTTACACGTATGTTAGCTAAAAAATAGAAAATCATTCCCCTCCCTTTCTGTAGCTACATTCATCAGACACCTTTTGGCACTCTTCTTGAACTGGTTCACGCTATGACTGGCTTTGACATGTGCGGGTAGTCTGTTCCATTCCTTTATTGCTGTACAATAAAAGGTGTTTGAAGCCTGGCCACTGACTGTGGGTACTACAAAGTTGTGCTCTCTCCCCCTAGTTCTATGATTGCTTTGGTTCCCAGCCTTGACAAAATTGACAGCAAGATATTCTGGACATTGCTTGTGAGCAATTTTATAAACATGATTTAACTTCAGTTGTTTTACTCTGTCTTCAACATTCAGCATATCCAACTGCTGTAATTCATCCTGGCCTACATGTTCTCTTGGTCCCAGCCCCAGGATGAATCTTACGATTTTGTTCTGGGTGATTTGCAGTCTATCTTTCAGTTTTTTTGTCAAGGCAGAGTACCAAGAAGAGCAAGCGTAATCCATATGGCATTGTATAAGGGCTAGACATAGAGTCCTGCGAGCCTCAGTAGGTAGACACTGTGCTTGTCTATACAGGAACTTCAGTCTGGCATTCGCTTTCTTTACTACACTGTTCCCTATCAATTCTCCTGACATGCATGGGTCAAAGGGGATTCCCAAATATTTTACTGATGAAACCAAAGTGATGGGCTCCCCATTACATTGAACATTAAAATTATTTACCCTTCTCAGTTTATGTTTCGTGCCAAAGAGAATGGCTTCAGTTTTCCCTAGGTGTAATGATAGTTTGTTGTCTACTAACCATTTGCTGCAGGACTCCAGTTCCAGTGTTAAAACATTAGCAATATCTTGTGGGTCTTTACCTGACACTAACAGAGCACTGTCATCTGCATACAGTAGGAGTTTGCACTTGACACTGATAGGCATATCATTGACATAACATAAGAATAATAAGGGACCCAGAATACTACCTTGGGGAACTCCACATGTTATCGGCAGGGGTTCTGATTCTGTTTTGTTGATTTTGACTATTTGTCTCCTGTTGCTAAGGTAGGACTTAAACCAGTCTACAGAACCTATACCGATAGTTTGAAGTTTATTACATAATATATTGTGGTTGACAGTATCGAAGGCCTTTTGCAGGTCTAAGGTTACCATGCCTATGAGGTTCCCCTTTGACATTTCAGTTCTCAGGTAATCCATCAGATTAATAAGGGAGGTGTCGGTTGAGTAGGATCTTCTAAAGCCCGATTGATAGCTATGGAGAATGTTGTTGTCATTAAGGTACTTAACTACTTGAGAATACACCGCCCTCTCTAGAATTTTAGATATTATACTGAGTATACTAACAGGCCTATAGTTGCTTACATCAGACCTACTATTTTTCTTGAAGATAGGAGTAACTCTGGCCTCCTTGAACCCCTCCGGTACTGTATTAGTGGTGATTGATAGATTTATTATGTGAGCAATAGGGATTGACAGTTCAAAAGCACCATCTTTTAGGAACTTAGATGGAATGTTATTAGGGCCTGTGCTCTTAGTTGGGTTTAACCTGCTTAGTTCTTTTTGAATAAAGTCATGAGATACACTTACTAGTTGACAACTGTTTGGGGTTACCCCTTTATTGGTATAGTATGTTTGAAACTTATCAGAGTCTGTGTTATAGGTATTTGATGCAGCTGGTAGTTTATTTACTAGTGTTGATGCAACAGATGTGTAGTATGAATTAAAGCAATTTGCCACCTTAGATGTTTCGTGGCATACCTCATTATCGATAGTGAGTACTATGTTAGACCTATCTACTGGCTTATGGCTATACCCCAACTGTTTTAGTTGTTGCCAGAGCTTTCTGGGGTTATGCTTATACTCTTCAATTTTTGAGCAGTAGTGCTTTGCCTTTGCTCCTTTTATAAGTCTCTGTACTCTGTTCCTCACCCTTTGGAATTCATTTAGTGCTGCAATATCCTGTCTGTTTGCTTTAAATCTTTTTAGCAGCTGGTCTCTGAATTTCATATTATCTAATATTTCAGTATTCATCCAGGGTTCAGTTCTTCGTTTAATCCTAACCTCTTTAACTGGTGCAATATTATCAAGGATGGTAGTGAACATTGTTTTGAATTTTTCCCAGGCATCGTTTACGTCCGTGCAACTTGTTATCTCAGTCCAGTCACAATTGTGTAGCCTATTTACCAGTGTTTCTTTACTGTAGTTTCTAGTTGACCTCATTTTTATTGTCCTGTGTAGGCCTATCCTATCCCTAGTTATTTTCCTGGTGCAGTAAATGATGAAATGATCACTAAGACCTGTGGTAATGACGCCTGACTGACTAATGTTCTCAGCGCGGTTACAAAGTATGTGGTCAATTAGGGTGGCTGAGAACTGTGTGATCCGGGTTGGAGTATTAATAAGTTGAGTGTAACTATTTAATCCTAGAATTTGCTTATACCTTTTGCATAGCCCGTTATTTTGCTGCTGAAAACAGATATTGAAGTCGCCCAGTATTATTGTCTCGCAATTGTTTTCAACTCCGGACAAGACTCTGGAAAAGTCTTCTAAGAACTGGTCCTGGGTAGGAGGGCGGTAACTAGTTCCTACTAAGATGGGTTTGGTCTTAGGAAGCAGCACTTCAAACCATAGAATCTCCAGTTTATTGGTATTTAAATCAGGTCTTGGGTTGTAAGCTAAGTCATTTCTAATGTAGGCACATACTCCACCACCCTTTCTGTTCCTATCTAAGCGTTTTATATTGTAACCATCTATTTTGACCTCGTCGTCAGTCACCGTATCATCCAACCAAGATTCAGAGATGGTTATAACTGCCGCCCTAATTTTGTTAGCTAGAATCCTAATCTCTGCCAATTTAGGAAGAAGTGATCTTGCATTGACATGAATAAAGTGAAGGCCTGTTTTCATAAAACAATCATAATCATCAATATATGGCAATGGGTCATTTGTATTAAAATTTGGTAAATAAATGTCATCACTGCTAAAGGGTAACTGTGCCAAAGTGCATTTGTTACACACAAAGTGAATTCTGGCACCGTTGCTATAATTGTACATACATCCATCATGCACCCACCCCTTACACATTTTACATAAGGTGCCTTTTCTGTTTTTCATGCGTACTTTAGTACAGTGTATGCACCTGTTTGGTAGTGTTTGAGATAATAATGGCTGTATTGTCTCACATTGACCTATGTATGCATTACATATGGAGTTAAGGTTATCATTCCTAGCTGCTAGACCGTCATTATTGCCGTCATTTATCTGTCTGTTTTGCCTCTGCACAATAGTTTGAGGTCCTGGATTAATTTGGATATCACCACTTAAGAGCGCTACAATAAGAGCTGTGTGCCATTGTTTTTGTTTAGGTATGCGGTGTTGCCATACCTTGCGGCGATAGTGACATTTACTTTTCTGGTAGGATGGCAACTGTTGGGCTTTTACTGTCCAGGGCGCTGTTACTCCATTCACCTTTTCCAACCCCCATGACTGATTTCTTTCTTCATGGAATTGAAGAAGAAATATAAATATAATTATGGCAGCCTGTACCCCCCTAATGCCTGCCATTTTCACTCTTCGCTCTTTTACTCATATACAATAATATTAATTATGTAAGTGCGTTTGTACGTGTATGTTTGGGGGTCTGAAATGGACTAATCTACTTCACAATATTCCTTATGAGAATAAATTCGGTCAGTACTGGCACCTGAACATACTTCTGGAGTGAAAAAATATCGTTAACCGGGGGTCCACTAGTGTAATAAAGTATGTACAGTAGGGTATGCTATAACGAATCTAATTAATTCTAGAACCTCGTTCGTTATAGTGTTCGCTCGTTATAAGGGTACTCCGTTCCAGGGCCCCAAGTACAACCTCTTAACAATGAAAAATAATGTACAACATTGTAAAAAAAAGTGCATAAATGTGCATTTAAACTCCCAAAATAAAGTCTATCATTAATACCTGTAATAAAAAATGATAAATTCGTACAAAAATAAAATTACTGTACTGTCTTCAGGCAGGCACTGGACAGGCACCTAAAGTCAGTACCTAACCAACCGGGCTGTGGTTCGCACGTCAACTTGCGTGCGGCCAGCAGTAACAGCCTGGTTGATCAGACCCTGATCCACCATGAGGACTGGTCTCAGATCGGGCCGCGGGGGCGTTGACCCCGGAAACCCTCTCCAGGTAAACTTCAGCTTAGTGTTGTTTAGCATGCAGGATGCAGCTGAGGAGAGAATTATCGTTCGTTATGTAAATATTCGTTATATAAACCTTTCGTTATAGCATACCCCCCACTATACTGGTATATTATTTTCTCATTTACTATTATATCATTTTCACCAGTAATATTTCTCTGAATATGACGTGATTGACTCTTCGTGTTTAACAGAGTAGCTGTAGAGAATGTATTAATAATACTTGAAGAGGACTGGTTCAAGTGGAGTTTTAAGTGGTACAGAGTGCTCTTTATCTGGAGTTCTCGCACTCCCCTTGTACGACACTCATGCACTCCCGATAGGACACCCTTTCTTGATGTGACATTCATCCCCCTCCTGGTACGACACCCCCCTCCTGACATGACACGTTTGAAGGCTGTCAAGAGTTTTCCTACTCTCGCAGCCAGGCTTGCTTGGTGCTTGCCATATTAACCAGGCTGTTGCTGCTGCCGGCCCACTGGTCCACATATCCATCACAGCTTGGCTGAGTTGGTACTTGGCGGAGGTACGTGTCCAGTTTCCTCTTGAAAACTTCAACACTTGTTCCGGCTATGTTTCCCATATCTTATGGTAATGTGTTTAACAGTCTGGGGCCACGAATGTTGATACAAAGTTCTCTTATTATGCCCGTGTTTGTCACTGGGTTTATTTTACATATTCTTCTGTATCTGTATCTACGGTAGTGTGCAGATTTGGTACCAAACCCCCAAGCACCTTCTATATACATTATTCTCTCTCTCTCTTTCTCTCTCTCTCTCTCTCTCTCTCTCTCTCTCTCTCTCTCTGAGTGTGTCTCATGTACGCTATTTTCAATCACAGATTCACATTCGCCTTTTGTCGATTTCACCTATAATTTTCCCTCACCTGTATTACTCTGCTTCTTTCAATCACGCCTGTGTTACTCTGCATTTATGTTGTCACACCTGTGCTGTTTTGCATCTGTGCTTCCATCTCGCCTTCCGACACAGTTTTAAATGAGAATAATAATATAATATCTTTATTTATACAAGTACATATACAAGGTATACAGTCCTAGCTGACATCAATGACACTACTATATAGGAAGCAGCTTCTTATGCAGAACATTTCGGGCTAATTAGATCAATTTCGTCCCAGGCTGCGACCCACACCAGTCGACTAACACCCAGGTTCCCATTTTATACTGATGGGTGAACATGGACAGCAGGTGTCTTATGGAAACATGTTATCTTTTCCAGCCGTACTGGAGATTCGAACTCCGGGCCTCAGTGTGTGACCTGAGTGCGCTAGCGATCTAGCTAGCGCTCTTGATTAATAGGCAGCTGCAGTCTAAACAAGTGCAGATTAGTGTGCAGCTGCAGTCTAAACAAGTGCAGATTAGTGTGCAGCTGCAGTCTAAACAAGTGCAGATTAGTGTGCAGCTGCAGTCTAAACAAGTGCAGATTAGTGTGCAGCTGCAGTCTAAACAAGTGCAGATTAGTGTGCAGCTGCAGTCTAAACAAGTGCAGATTACAATGAAGCATGCGCTAAGAAAACAATATTATTATATCTAAACATTGGTTACAACATTGAAGTGCTCTAACACATTCTCAAGATATAACACATGATCTGTTAAGCTCTGGAGAATAAAGCTGGCAGGATACGTTAGCCACTGGTATATACTGCAACGTCATATCCTATCAAGCTGGCTGTGGCCATGACATTGGCATCAGTCGCACATGGAAGAGAGTTCCACTGTCAGTACGAAATGGCTTCACTGTTTGACGAACCTGACGCCTGGCAGGATCCGGATTATGGATGTGCTGAGGATACTTTAGGCGAAACGTTCCGGAATAAAGATATTGAACTGCTGAACATGTCTTACCAACCTGTCGGTATTTTATACCATCTTAATATTCACTTTTCTTAATGCCTATAAGGTGCTTGATTCGACCTTTCATCCATTTTGGGTTATTATTTTTGGATCCGAATTACCTTCTTGGAAAACACAAGGAGGTATTATCTGGACAGGAGAGATATACCCTGATCTAGCCTAAAATATGTAAATTATGATAAATAAAAAACTCGGACATTGAAATATAAACTTGTTTATGAAAAAAGCAAGAAGGGGAGGGGTATAATCTGAACTAGAGAGGTATATTCTGGGCTAGCCTGTTTTATAGCCCGGGGGTATAAACTAGACTGGTTTAGAAAGAAACGTAAGCAAACCAACTTGTCGGTATTTATTACCAAGGTTTATACCATAAACTGGACTAACCAGGGGTATAGTTTGGCGGGGAGGTTTAATGTGGGCTGCTACACCGTATGACACTTGTCCCCAACTCCCTACCTCTTCCCCTTATCTGCCTCTCCCCCATCCTTCCTCACCGGCATGGCAGCAGCAACTTGGGTGTCGTGCGGACTCTCAAGGTCACACAGATACAGGACAGCAAGACTTGCTGATGATGCAAGCGGTGTGACTGGTATTCCCAGCCCTCTTTATGAAGGCAATTTTGTTTCCATTAGTTCGAACCCTGGTCATCATTATCATCAGCCCCTTCATTCTTCTGAGTATTGTTAGCAGCATTATTGTGAATTGTAGTAGCAGTAGCATTAGTAGTAGTAGTTGTTGGAAATATAAACACATATGCAGTATAATGTGATCCTTTATTGACAACGTTTCGCCCACATAGTGAGCTTTTTCAAGTGGGGTTATAGAGTCTAAAATCTTGGGTAGCTTGGAAAGGAGATTGGGTAAGTTTGTGAGCAGACCTTCTGCAGTGTTGTTCCATTCCTATGTTCTTATGTGGGATAGCGATGGAGAAGTTTCTTGGCAAGTGGTTCAGCTATGTTATAGAAGCCACTATTCTGGTTGAAGTTGTCGGATATAGAAATAAGTGATGATTCCAGGATTCTTCGGTATTGAGTGTTGTCTTCTGTGGCGATAAATCTTGAGTTTCTGTAGTTTATCAAGTGGTTGTGTGAATTACGGTGTTGTACACAGACATTCCTTGTATCGTCAGACCTGTTTGCGTATTGGTGTTCTGAAATACGTGTTTGGAGGTCCCTTGATATAACCCCACTCGGTACATCATCAGATGCAGCATTCTCCACCTGACCTCAACATTCTGAACCTGACTATAAATACTCGCGTACCTTCCACCCCAGGTAGATCTGTGATTTGAAAAAGCCCACTGTGTGGGCGGAACGTTGTCAATAAAGGATCACATTATACTGCATGTGTGTTTATATTTCCATTGTGTCGGTATTTTATACCATTTATTTCCAGTAGTAGTTGTTGTTGCTGTTGTTGTAGTAGTAATCACAATAGTATTTCATTTTATGTAAATCGCTAAACCCGTATGGGTCATTCAGCAATGTATCATGCCAAGACAAATCGAATCCCATTACTAAATCTACCATTTGTAATATTATTATATGATTTGTACTACCTAACTATTTTAAACCTAATTACGTATGTACCTAATTGGGAATGTATCTAATTACGTATCTAATAATATGTTCAAATGTACTTCTCAATTATAACCTATATCAATATAGCGTAAGAATTAGTATTAACCTGCCCGAAGTGCCTAGGCAGGATGGTGGCCATCTTTGTAATTAAAATCTTATAACGTATAAACCACACATTGTAAGCTTTTCCAGGAAATAAGTATTTAAATTTGAATTTGAAAGGAGTGGTGGAGACTATGTGTCTGTGTCGTCTGATAGATACAGAAGGCGAACACCTGCCTACCTACCCTAGAGACACGACAACTCTCGTGACTCAAAACCACTACAAGACGGTCTCAAAACTACCAGGTCTAGTTGTTGGAACACTGGTCTCAGTGGTCTAGTTGTTGGAACACTGGTCTCAGTGGTCTAGTTGTTGGAACACTGGTCTCAGTGGTCTAGTTGTTGGAACACTGGTCTCAGTGGTCTAGTTGTTGGAACACTGGTCTCAGTGGTCTAGTTGTTGGAACACTGGTCTCAGTGGTCTAGTTGTTGGAACACTGGTCTCAGTGGTCTAGTTGTTGGAACACTGGTCTCAGTGGTCTAGTTGTTGGAACACTGGTCTCAGTGGTCTAGTTGTTGGAACACTGGTCTCAGTGGTCTAGTTGTTGGAACACTGGTCTCAGTGGTCTAGTTGTTGGAACACTGGTCTCAGTGGTCTAGTTGTTGGAACACTGGTCTCAGTGGTCTAGTTGTTGGAACATTGGTCTCAGTGGTCTAGTTGTTGGAACACTGGTCTCAGTGGTCTAGTTGTTGGAACACTGGGCTCAGTGGTCTAGTTGTTGGAACACTGGTCTCAGTGGTCTAGTTATTGGAACACTGGTCTCAGTGGTCTAGTTGTTGGAACACTGGTCTCAGTGGTCTAGTTATTGGAACACTGGTCTCAGTGGTCTAGTTGTTGGAACACTGGTCTCAGTGGTCTAGTTGTTGGAACACTGGTCTCAGTGGTCTAGTTGTTGGAACACTGGTCTAAGTGGTCTAGTTGTTGGAACACTGGTCTCAGTGGTCTAGTTGTTGGGACACTGGTCTCAGTGGTCTAGTTGTTGGAACACTGGTCTCAGTGGTCTAGTTGTTGGAACACTGGTCTCAGTGATCTAGTTGTTGGAACACTGGTCTCAGTGGTCTAGTTGTTGGAACACTGCTCTCAGTGGTCTAGTTGTTGGAACACTGGTCTCAGTGGTCTAGTTGTTGGAACATTGGTCTCAGTGGTCTAGTTGTTGGAACACTGGTCTCAGTGGTCTAGTTGTTGGAACACTGGGCTCAGTGGTCTAGTTGTTGGAACACTGGTCTCAGTGGTCTAGTTATTGGAACACTGGTCTCAGTGGTCTAGTTGTTGGAACACTGGTCTCAGTGGTCTAGTTGTTGGAACACTGGTCTAAGTGGTCTAGTTGTTGGGACACTGATCTCAGTGGTCTAGTTGTTGGAACACTGGTCTCAGTGGTCTAGTTGTTGGGACACTGGTCTCAGTGGTCTAGTTGTTGGGACACTGGTCTCAGTGGTCTAGTTGTTGGAACACTGGTCTCAGTGGTCCAGTTGTTGGAACACTGGTCTCAGTGGTCTAGTTGTTGGAACACTGGTCTCAGTGGTCTAGTTGTTGGAACACTGGTCTCAGTGGTCCAGTTGTTGGAACACTGGTCTCAGTGGTCCAGTTGTTGGAACACTGGTCTCAGTGGTCTAGTTGTTGGAACACTGGTCTCAGTGGTCTAGTTGTTGGAATACTGGTCTCAGTGGTCCAGTTGTTGGAACACTGGTCTCAGTGGTCTAGTTGTTGGAACACTGGTCTCAGTGGTCTAGTTGTTGGAACACTGGTCTCAGTGGTCTAGTTGTTGGAACACTGGTCTCAGTGGTCCAGTTGTTGGAACACTGGTCTCAGTGGTCCAGTTGTTGGAACACTGGTCTCAGTGGTCCAGTTGTTGGAACACTGGTCTCAGTGGTCCAGTTGTTGGAACACTGGTCTCAGTGGTCCAGTTGTTGGAACACTGGTCTCAGTGGTCCAGTTGTTGGAACACTGGTCTCAGTGGTCCAGTTGTTGGAACACTGGTCTCAGTGGTCCAGTTGTTGGAACACTGGTCTCAATGGTCTAGTTGTTGGAACACTGGTCTCAGTGGTCCAGTTGTTGGAACACTGGTCTCAGTGGTCCAGTTGTTGGAACACTGGGCTCAGTGGTCTAGTTGTTGGAACACTGGTCTCAGTGGTCCAGTTGTTGGAACACTGGGCTCAGTGGTCTAGTTGTTGGAACACTGGTCTCAGTGGTCCAGTTGTTGGAACACTGGGCTCAGTGGTCTAGTTGTTGGAACACTGGTCTCAGTGGTCCAGTTGTTGGAACACTGGGCTCAGTGGTCCAGTTGTTGGAACACTGGGCTCAGTGGTCCAGTTGTTGGAACACTGGGCTCAGTGGTCTAGTTGTTGGAACACTGGACATTTGAGATAGTTTAATTTGGTTATCTCATCAATATCAGTTCTTTTATGTATGAGAGACTAAAATCCACTAATAAACTCCTCATAATCATGCCCTTCAAATATAGGTAATGAGAGACATGGAAGACTAGGTAGTGATATGCCAGTTGTGGCAGGTGTAACATGTGTCTGACCACTGACTGCAGTAGGTCTTTGTGAAAGAGTTTTGTAGCAGGTACAATGTGCCTCTGCCCAGAAAATAAGATACCAGATATACTAAGCAAATTTCCTAAATTTGCTTGTAACAGATAAGTGAACTATAGATATGTAGATATAAATCCATATGTATTCCTGTTAACCCTTTGGGGCCTAGTTCCTAGGCCTTTTGTGTATCCATATGCTCTTGCGCTACCGTCCACAGAATGGATATGGGGAGCACAATAAACTAGCCACTTCGGTGACAAAATCTAAAATCTGAATCTGCCCACCTTTCTTGTTGGTCACTAAATGTAATAAAAACATTTTGAATATCATCTTGAGACGGATTTGACTGTAGGAATACACTTTCGCATTTTGCATAATCTGAATTAATGATCTCCAGACGCTTATTAATTAGATCCAGTTTTGCTTCTAAAACGTCAAAATCAGTGTTTGCATTTTGAGTCAACCCTACACAGACAGTAATCAAATTTTCTATCTGCACACTTTTCGTTTTCAAAGATTGAAACTGGGTTTGCAGTGAAGCCGTCATGTACTTGATATACTAAAACAGAATACATTACTAGTGTTTAAATTCTTCACTGCAGTGAACAGCTGTGACTGTGTTTATGATTTGCCTCACTGACCCAGTGACCACAGGACAGTGACCTTGAAGGGTACATTTGGCCAGACATTGATTCTGGGGTGTTGATACTGGGTTGTTGATGTTTTCTCAGCTTAGAACACTGCTGAGTTGTCCTTTTGTAAAGACGCTATTCACATCATACATGTATATTCATTATACATCATACATATATAAATTTCACTGCTAATGGATATAAAAGTTTAAACTTAATATAAAACTTCCTTAAAAATATAAGAGACAAACATGAGACAGTCTCGTCCCTTAATTTGTGTCTGTAAACACTATAAACACTGTGTGTAGAGAGAGAACATGCACATTCAGACAGTTGGTCTGAGACCACAGTCTGGTGGTGGTGGTAGCGTGGGTGTGCGCATTTGGGTGAGTTGCTGCATGATGAGTGGGTGAGAGGGTGAGCAGTGCTGGGTGCCCCATTTTCTATGCTGCACTGGGAGATGTTGGGTGAACAACAGGTGAGGGTGGCTGCTGAGTTTTCTGTGCGCAGATGGCAGCTTGAGTGGCAGCGCACTGACTCCCATTTTCTAGAGGCAGTGAGAGAGGCAGGTGTATTAATTCACCATTGTCTTTGAGTACTTGCAGTAACTCAAATATTTTGTAAAAACTCCAATCTTTACCAGTTTTTTCTATGGACCTTAAGTTCTTTATTACTTGTAAACTTGCAAGTTCTTGGACCACTGTGTGGCTACTATCCAGTTCGAAGGACCAAAAGATATGGGGGTTTATTTACCAGCCAAGTCTACTTTATGGCATAAACTGAAATATACTTAGCTTCAGTGATGATTCAGACTTCTTGCACCCGCATTCAAGAAGTCTCCTTTGCTTGAATCGTGGTAGCCCCATCTCTGAGCTGTATAATAACGAGTATTGAATACCAATTTTCCCCAAAGGAGTATATATATCAGTATTTCATTACTTATCTGAAACGCTTAGTAATACTTGGTTTAGGTGAAATCACCTGCACATTACGAGGTCTACTGGTAATTCCAGTTAAATCTCACCACTATCTATCAGCTGCAGCTAACATAGTTAGGTGTGGGTATGGCTGCACTTACCTGGGTATTGTAACTGACCCAAGTTCCCCTAGTTTGTGGTAGGGAAAATATGACCCCAGTACTGTTGTCTTGAATGGACTGAAGGCTTGAGTGTCTCGGAGAATGTTGCACTGATGTTCACCATTACATTGGGAATTTTCATTACAAACACTCACTACCAATTGCACTTCACTATTCAGTTCCATCATTTGTTCATAGTTTCATGGTATTATCCACAACAGGAAGAATACAGATACGCAATAACACTGTGATTAGTTCTACTGTGAATTTCCTGGCTTATATAAGGGAACTAGTCTAACTTTTCTAGTTTCTTGAGATTGTCAGAATGAACAAGAGTCAAGAACGCACTGGTCACTACTGTCCCTTTGTCTTTTGTTCAATAAGGAGGCAATGCCCTCTTGACACACATCCTCGTTCGTTCCTGGAAGCAATCTGCCCACCGCCCATGTCTTCCCCACAAATGATATGCTGAACTCAGCTTGATTTCTCTTCCTTGCTAAACATTGCAACAGTATTCAAAACAAAATGGTAGATTTCTTGTTACCTAGCTATAGACTAGAATTGATAATAATCTCAAATTGTAGATAAAGTGGGTGCAGGGTTTTCCCTTAATTTTCCTGCTAAGGGGCAGGAGTAATTACTCTAGTTTAACTCTCACTTGTAGTTGCAACGAAAACTGAACTCTAACATGGAGCGGATAGCGTGTCTTGAAATGCTGGTACGAACATATGTGGAGAATTTTCTCCATATATATATATATAATGTTTATAGAACGTAATTTTGGTGGCTTTCTCATGGAAAGGAGACTGTGGTGGTGAGGAGGGAGGCCCTCTGCATATTTTCAGATGTTCTAGGAAATTATTCTCTCTCTCTCTCTCTCTCTCTCTCTCTCTCTCTCTCTCTCTCTCTCTCTCTCTCTCTCTCTCTCTCTCTCTCTCTCTCTCTCTCTCTCTCTCTCTCTCTCTCTTCTAAAAATACAATTATTATAATCTTGAAGCAGCTCTTATGTATGTGATAAGACATTCACGAGGTGAGTGCCTCTGAGTGACAAGGAATATTAATGAAGAGGGCGAGAGAGAGAGAAGGAAAAATAACATAGAGACTGTGATCCTCAGACAATTTAGATGACCGTGCAAGTCGGCGAGTTATCTCTGGTCTCGGCCCTGCCTGCTTAGCCCTAACATTCCAGCAGAGCCTTCAACACCATGGACTGCAAAACACAGCTGTTAGACCTCAGGACGGGCAGCCATCAGCACTTTCACCAAAGTTCTTTCAAAAACCTCTGATTCACAAGTTGTAAATTCGTGTATGATCTTCAAGGCCCTACTTATATTAATTATATTTATAAAGATTTAAATTTAGATCCTTTTTTTCCAATTGCTGCATGAACAACTCTATGCAATAATTAGAAAACCCATAGGATGCTCAGTATGATGTCCTAGGTCACAGTCAGTGCGAAATGGGAGATAATCGAGTCTGATCGTAGGAAAGGGTAACCCCAAATTCTTGGCTCAATAACTCCTCACCAACAGAGCATTTCTTTTATATATATGGTATACAATAACGACAAGATGAAGAATTAGACATATGTGCAACAGCTAGGTATCTTTATTGTAGACGTTTCGCCATCCAGTGGCTTTATCAATTGATACAGCCACTGGATGACGAAACGTCTACAATAAAGTTACCCAGATGTTGCATACGTGTCTAATTCTTCAGAGCATTTCTTCATTTGCAAGGAGTCTGAGATGAGACAGTTCGCTACAGAAGAAATGTGGCGCCCCTGGCACGTTGAATGAGAGTAGTTAGTAACAATATGCTGCAATAAATTAATGTCTGCTTTCACGTCAGTGGGAATGCCTGGTCAAATGAATGGGAGCTTGCTTCCGTTTTTCCCCTTTGATCAAACAACAAACGCAGTTGTAAACAGAGATGTGATGGTATCCACGAGGCTCGAAATTTGTATGAAGTTACGAGACGAGACCAGGACTGAGGCTCAACTCACAGTCACGTGTAAGTAGTACATAAGTGATCACTTCAGGATCATTCACTTACATGTTGAGCTACACTTAGTGATGGCGAGTTTAATAATAATAATAATAATGTTAGGAAATGACGAAACCGAGAAGTGGTAATTTCAAAAATAATCTTAGCAAGAAAGATGCGGTGCTTTATAGAGTACACAGAAATAATAAAAAAAACGCTGCCTTATACAACATGGAAGCATCGTGAGGGCAGGTGCAGAGGTACATGAAGACGATTGTCAAGGTGATAACAAGAGAGGGCGGAGCCTGTATCTGGACGTCTAGTCGAGGTGTTTTATGTTTTATGTGCTGATCCTAACCAGTGTTTTATGTGTTGATCCTGGACAATGTTTTATGTGTTGATTCTAGACCGGGCCGCGGGGGCGTTGATCCCCGGAATAACCTCCAGGTAGATAATGTTTTGTGTTTATCTTAGACAGTGTATGATGTGTTGATCCTGGAGAGTGTGCGGTGGGTTTTGCTAATATGGACAGGTATGTTCTGCTGGGAGGCTGAGGACAGGGTGACATTCACATTCAGAGAAGATGGCCGCATAGCATCTAGTATCTATTTTTTTATATATTTTTACACAATGAAACTATTCTTTTCACCAAATGTATAATAAAAAGTTGTAATAACATTATCTTCTCCTGGAGGTGAGTGATGGTGAAAATGTTTCCTCTTCCATTACAGTAACACAGTATGGGATAAATGTAAATATGTAATGAAGAAATATAAGGCAACATAGAAACAATGTAATGACCTGTGATGGAAAAGGGAGCATGGAAGGTGGAAAAGACCATGGGGACGTAGGTGAGATTATAGGAAGGTAAGGCCATAATCAAACTGAATTTAAGTCATTTAAAATATATTACCCAGAAGCATATTATTATTATTATTATTATTATTATTATTATTATTATTATTATTATTATTATTATTATTATTATTATCATGAAGATCATCATATTATTGGAGAAGATGTAAACCAGTAGGGGTCATGCAGCGCCTGGGGAATGGGAGGTGATTAAAATCTAATCCTTGAAATATCAGGACGAAGGGTAGCTCCAGTTCCTAGGATGAAGAGCATACCGATGATTATCTCACTCACCTGATTCTTTTTTTTATCTTATCACCAAAATCTGCTTTTCAATGACAACGATCAATTTATTTTTAGCCTGAGATACATGGAGAGAGAGAGAGAGACCCTCCTTGGCTAGCTGCAAGAACTGTGTCAAAAGTGTCAGTGGTGACAATAAGGCAGGAAGAGGTGCATTTCCTTCTTAAATCGCTTGACCAAGAAAAGGCTGTGGGCCCAGACAAGTTGAGCCCAAGATTGTTGAGAAGATGTGCAGACCAGCTAGCAGCACCTCTAACTCGCATCTTTCAGCACTGCCTAGTACAGTGTAAACGGCCCTCTCTATGGAAAGAGGCAAATGTAGTCCCTGTTCACAAAAAGAAGAGCAGAGCAGAAATCAGCAACTACAGACCAGTGTCACTCCTGTCAATCACTAGTAAGATCCTTGAGACATGGAGAAGAAGTTGATATCCTTGGGGTGAAATTTGACTCCAAACTAACCATGAAGAACCATGTTGTAAATCTTGCAAACAAGGCAGCTAGGAAGCTTGCAGCACTTCGACGTATCTCGCATCTACTTGACAGTAGGGGTTGCAAGATTCTGTACGAGGCACAAGTACGCTCACACCTTGAGTATGCTCCACTTTCTTGGTTTGCCTGCCCCCCCCCCCTCTCATCTGCGACTGCTTGACAGAGTAGAGAACAGAGCAAGACGTCTCATCTCTCGCCTGGACCCATCCGGGATAGATCTGTCATTTCAGCAGAGCCTTCAACACAGGAGGGATGTGGGTGGCCTTACTGTTATGTACAAGGCCAATATTGTCAAAGTACCACACTTGGATCCACTTCGAGGACAGCGTGAAACAAGCTTCTATACCACAAGACAGGCAGAAAGCAGAAACTTCACTCTAGCTATACCCTTCTCCAGAACATCACTCTGAGATCATATATACCCAGGATGACTCGAGTATGGAACACATTCGTACAGCATAATGATGTCAACGAGATAGTTGATCACATGAAAACGCTGGCCCACAGATGGCTCCAACTTCATACTGTTCCCTACTTGTATGTCTCATAACAATAAAAATGCTTTCAAATGAGCTGATGTAGGTAATAGCTCTTAGCTTGTCAATAAAGTTAGGAATCCTTAACCTGTAAATAGCTGTCAATAAAGCTAGGGATCCTTAACTTTGTCAAACCCTGTGTGTAAAAAAAAAAAAAATAAGATATCTTCATATTTTAATATTTTCCATCTCTATATTCTTCAAAAAGTGGACAGTCAAGTACATAGTGTTACTGAAAGTCTCCGAAGGGCTGACCACATCGTTTTTTTTTTAATCAGCATCTGTGAAACCATACCACGGGTGGGGATAGAACCCGCGGTCAGAGACCGACGCATTAGCCACTGGCCAGTGGTTAACGTGTCTGTATGGAGTTTTATGACTCTCTGATCGCGGGTTCTACCCTCTCCCGTGGTATGGTTTGTTTGCAATCTTGTCATTACGATTTCGTGAGTCACCATCAGTGATGGACGTAGAATCAGTAATGATCAAGGGGGTCAAGCTTACTAAGTTAACTTTAGTGCTATTAGAATACAATTCACTTTGTAATGTAGAATCCCATTTGTTAATTCTTATTTCTAACTCAACATGGTTGTTTTAATTCTTATCTAGGGAGGTGGCATTAAGAGCAGATGCAGCCCTGTCAGCAGACTCCTGCTTAAATCAATCACTGTATATAATTTGTGATATCTTCTTACTAACACTTAAGCGAGAAATTTGTTCTTGAACTGTTGCCTTAGCAACTGATTTAAGGAGTTACTAGTGATGAGCTTCTTGAGAGGAACTTTGAAGATAAGTGTGCTCCTAAATGAATACAGCTGCAATGAGAGGGCGAAACACTCTTGTTCTCTCCAGCAATACAGTTTATGGAAGTTATAGAATTATATATAAACGACGACGTTTCGGTCAGCACCAGACATCATACCTCTCACCGAAACCAAGCTCACAGGAATGATAACAGATGCCGTCTTTCCAACGGGATATCAGATCTTGAGGAAAGACAGAGGGAACAGAGGTTTTAAAGGAGTGGCACTGCTCATCAAAAACCAATGGGATTTTGATAAGCTGGAAAGGGAAGACAGAGAAGAAGCAAGAGACTACATAGTATTAACAATTCAGTCTGGAGATCCCAAGGTGGTAATTGTAGTGATGTATAACCCACCACAAAACAGTAGGAGGACAAGGCAAGAATATGATAAGAATAACAGAGCAATGGTTGAAACACTGGCTGGAGTGGCCAGAAGGACTCGTGCGAGCAGGGCAAAGCTACTGATTGTGGGTGACTTCAATCACAAAGAAACTGACTGGGAGAACCTGGAGCCACATGGGGACCCAGGTGGAGGGCTAAGATGAAGGTGGTACAGGAAAACCTCATGTACCAACAAGTAAGGGACACTACCAGAGAGAGAGGAAAGGATGAACCAGCAAGACTGGACCTAGTATTCACCTTGAGTAGTGTAGATGTTGAGGACATCATATATGAAATACCCCTCGGGGCCAGTGACCACGTTGTTCTGAGCTTCGAATACGTAGTAGGGCTACATGTGGACAGGGAAGCAGGAAGGGCATGAAGAATAAAGCGGAGCTACAAGAGAGGGGACAACACACGCATGAGGAATTTCCTGCATGAGGTCCAGTGGGACAGAGAACTGCCAGGGAAGTCAGTAAATGAGATGATGGAATATGTGACAACAATATACAAGGAAGCTGAGGAGAAGTTTGTGCCCAAGAGTAACAGAAATAACGAGAAAGCCAGGATGAGCCCTGGGTTCACCCAAAGGTGTAGGGAGGTCAAAACCATGTGTGCTAGAGCATGGAAGAAGTAGAGAAGGCAAAGCACCCAGGAGAATGAGGAGAGCAGTCATACAGCCCGAAATGAATATACACAGGTAAGAAGGGAGGCCCAACCACAATAAGGAGACAGAACAGACTCCAGAAAGACAAAGAGATGGGGTACACCATCAAGTGTTAGACACAATACATACAACCGAGGAAGAAGTGAAGAGGCTGCTAAGCGAACTAGATACCTCAAAGGCGATGGGGCCAGATAACATCCGTCTGTGGGTCCTGAGAGAGGGAGCAGAGGCACTATATGTGCCACTAACAACAATCTTCAACACATCTATCGAAACAGGACGACTACTTGAGGTATGGAAGACAGCAAATGTAGTCCCAATTTTTTTAAAAAAAGGAGACAGACATGAAGCACTAAACTTCAGACAAGTGTCACTGACATGTATAGCATGCAAAGTCATGGACAAGATTATCAGGAGAAGAGTGGTGGAACACCTAGAAAGGAATGAGCTTATCAACGACAATCAGCACTGTTTCAAGGACGGGAAATCCTGTGTCGCAAACCTACTGGAGTTCTATGAGAGAGAGTGACAGCAGTAAGACAAGATAGAGAGGGGTAGGTAGATTGCATTTTCTTGGACTGTTAGAAGGCTTTTGACACAGTTCCACAAAAGAGATTAGTGCAAAATCTGGAGAACCAGGCAGGTATAACACGGAAGGCACTACAATGGATCAGAGAATACCTGTCAGGAAGACAACAGCAAGTCATGAAAGCTCATGGAGCAGGAAGAGTGACCTAGTAGCGGCCAGTGAAGAGGCGGGGCCAGGAGCTGTGAATCGACCCCTGCAACCACAACTAGGTGAGTACACAGACTACAGTTTTCCTACAACCATCACTACATTTGAACCTCCACTATTACAATTTTACCCAGAAATCGCGCGAAAATTTTAGTATGGGAAATTTTTAATAGATCCTCATATGTTTGACAAATGGGAAGTTAGACACAAATGAGTGACAAGGATGTCAGGAAGTATTTCTTCAGCCTCAGTGTGGTTAGGAAGTGGAATGATCCCGACGGTTCAGTGGTGGAGGCAGTTGCAAAAACAGTTGCTCGATAAAAAAAATTCTCATTGAACTATTGGTACTAATACATTACAAATTATATAGAGTGATGGATTTAAGCAGGCGTCTACCGATAGGGCTGCATCTGCTCTTATTGCTACGAGGCTAGGAGAAAGTGAATCTGGCAAACGGCAAGTTGAGAGGCGGGGCCAAGAGCTAAGACTCGACTCCTTCAACAACGTATAAGTGAATACACACACAGTAGCCGAGACTCGGAGCTAGGAACTGAGAATCGACCCCTGCAACCACAAACAGGTGAGTACACACACAGTAGGTATGATAGTGACCGTTCATGAGTAACTAATATCTGGGTTCCTAGGCCCGTCTTCGACACCCCTGACCAAAACTAGGTGAGTACACCTGTGATTACACGCGCACTCGTGGAAATATACACTAACACAGCTGGATGTCACACCTGCGTGTACTCCAGCTCTATCTCTCCTTGTTCATTCAAGGGGGTGTCTTAATGCTCGTGAAGGGCTCTTGATTCAAGAAATTGGTAGCTACCCTCTCCTTGGATCAATGCTGACTACTTTCCATTCCCCAGACGCTGTGTAACAGCTGCGGGTTTAGAGCTTCCCCTTGATTATAACAATAATTTATTCACGTCCCCAGCCATCACTACCCCGGGCGTCGCAGCTGTGGTTAACAGCTGCCTCACAGCTGCAGCAGCAGGTGTTGTCGGCATTAGTTTATGCGTCAGGATAACAACCCTGACATAGATCTTTGTCATGAGAAGATATAATGGGAATAAGCCAGACT
>NW_027199181.1:0-34812 GCF_038502225.1 Cherax quadricarinatus
CCCTCCTGTCCTCCAGTGTCGTCAGGCCGATTTCCCTTAATCTTTCTTCACAGGACATTCCCCTTAGCTCTGGAACTAACCTTGTCGCAAACCTTTGTGCTTTCTCTAGTTTCTTGACGTGCTTTATCAGTGCGGGTTCCAAAAAGGTGCTGCATACTCCAGTATGGGCCTGACATACACGGTGTACAGTGTCTTGAATGATTCCTTACTAAGGTATCGGAATGCTGTTCTCAGGTTTGCCAGGCGCCCATATGCTGCAGCAGTTATCTGATTGATGTGTGCTTCCGGAGACATGCTCGGTGTTATACTCACCCCAAGATCTTTCTCCTTGAGTGAGGTTTGCAGTCTTTGGCCACCTAGCCTATACTCTGTCTGTGGTCTTCTGTGCCCTTCCCCTATCTTCATGACTTTGCATTTGGCAGGATTAAATTCGAGAAGCCATTTGCTGGACCAGGTGTCCAGTCTGTCCAGGTCTCTTTGAAGTCCTGCCTGGTCCTCATTATGTGTGTGAGTATGAGTGTGTACTCACCTATTTGTACTCACCTATTTGTGGTTGCAGGGGTCGATTCACAGCTCCTGGCCCCGCCTCTTCGCTGATTGCTACTAGGTCCTCTCTCTCCCTGCCCCATGAGCTCTATCATACCTCGCCTTAAAACTATGTATGGTTCCTGCCTCCACCACATCACTTTCTAGGCTATTCCATGGCCTGACTACTCTATGACTGAAGAAATACTTCCTAACATCCCTTTGATTCATCTGAGTCTTCAACTTCCAATTGTGACCTCTTGTGTCTGTGTCCCATCTCTGGAACATCCCGTCTTTGTCCACCTCGTCTATTCCGCGCAGTATTTTATATGTCGTTATCATGTCTCCCCTGACCCTCCTGGCCTCCAGTGTCGTCAGGCCGATTTCCCTCAACCTTTCTTCATAGGACAATCCCCGTAGCTCTGGGACTAGTCTTGTTGCAAACCTTTGCACTTTCTCTAATTTCTTGACGTGCTTGACTAGGTGTGGATTCCAAACTGGTGCTGCATACTCCAGTATGGGCCTGACGTAGATGGTGTACAGAGTCTTAAACGAATCCTTACTGAGGTATCGGAACGCTATCCGTAGGTTTGCCAGGCGCCCGTATGCTGCAGCAGTTATCTGATTGATGTGCGCCTCAGGAGATATGCTCGGTGTTATACTCACCCCCAGATCTTTTTCCTTGAGTGAGGTTTGCAGTCTTTGGCCATCTAAACTATATTGTGTCTGCGGTCTTCTTTGCCCTTCCCCAATCTTCATGACTTTGCATTTGGCAGGGTTAAATTCAAGGAGCCAGTTGCTGGACCAGGCTTGTAGCCTGTCCAGATCTCTTTGTAGTCCTGCCTGATCCTCGTCCGATTCGATTCTTCTCATTAACTTCACATCGTCTGCAAACAAGGACACTTCTGAGTCTATCCCTTCCGTTATGTCGTTCACGTATACCAAGAACAGCACAGGTCCTAGGACTGACCCCTGTGGAACCCCGCTTGTCACAGGCGCCCACTCTGACACCTCGTCGCGTACCATGACTCGTTGTTGCCTCCCTGTCAGATATTCTCTGATCCAGTGCAGTGCCTTTCCTGTTATGTGTGCCTGGTCCTCTAGCTTTCGCAGTAACCTCTTGTGAGGAACTGTGTCGAAAGCCTTCTTGCAGTCCAAAAATACGCAGTCGATCCACCCCTCTCTCTCTTGTCTTACTTCTGTCACCTTGTCATAAAACTCTAGTAGGTTTGTGACACAGGATTTTCCTTCCCTGAAACCGTGCTGGTTGTCAATTATACACTTGTTTCTTTCCAGGTGCCCCACCACTCTGTGTGTGTGTATGAGTGTGTGTGCGTGTGTGTGTATGAGTTTGTGTATGTGTGTGTGTGTGTGTGTGTGTGTGTGTGTGTGTGTGTGTGTGTTTATGTGTGTGTGTGTATGAATTTGTATGTGTGTGTGTGTGTGTGTGAGAGAGAGAGAGACTCAGCAATCAACATTTGCACCAATAACTCACTACAGTTGTGACCGGGTGTGGAAGTGTGAATTGCTCATTACTCTAAAATTTGTTCATGATTGTAGCCATGTATAAACGTAAGTAACCATTCTTACAGTATTCATTACCTTTGTAACTTGTGAGTTCATTACCTTTGTAACTTGTGAGTTCATTACCTTGTACCTAGTTCAGCCATCAAAACTTTGGAGCCCGGTCCCTGGACCCATTGTGTACCTCTGTAATCTGTAAATACCTTTGTAACTTGTCATGATTGTGACTAGACCTACCTGGAGTTCATTACCTTTGTAAATTGTGAGTTCATTACCTTTGTAAATTGTGAATTGATTACCTCTGTAACTTGCTCAGCTATCAAAACTTTGAGGTCCAGTCCCTGGACCCATTATGTACCTCTGTAATCTTTTGACTACCGTCCACAGGATGGGTATGGGGTGCATAATAAACATATTAAACTAACTATAGTCTAAGTTAGAGGTGTCAATTAGGCACACCTTACATTCTTCAGTTGTCGTATCAAGTTCGTGTGGAAAAACTAAGTCAAAGTTATTAAGGCAGTTAACCGAATTTCTTCGGTAATATTTGTTAAGGATGTTGATATGATAAAGCTTAGGTTTCCCCTTGACTTCTATGAGGTAGTCAACTTTCCCACAAATTTTTAGTACTTTATATGGACCTTTCCATGCTACTAATAATTTATTTGACTTGATCGGCAAAAGTACAAGAACTTCATCACCTACTTTAAAACTTCTCCTCTGACTTTTGGAATCAAAATAGGTTTTGTACTGGTCCATTGACAAGTGTAAGTTTTTCGAAACTATGTCAGAGGTCTCCTCAAGTTTGGATCTAAGGTCAAGGAGAAACTGGTAAGAAGACTGAACCTCAGCACTCACCTCCTCATTAGTCCATAAGTCATGAAGGATGGACAGTGGACCTCTGGCCTGTCTACCATAGAGAAGTTCAAAAGGTGAAAACCCCAAAGAGTCACTGGGAACTTCCCTCATGGCAAACAAAGCACAGGGTAGGTAACGATGCCACTCCTTAGGTTTAAGGGAGCAAAGTTTCCTTAAAATTGACTTTAGAATCGAATGCTGGCGTTCAATCCTCCCATTACAGCTGGGATGATAGGGTGTGGTGAAGAGAGGCTTCACTCCCAGAAGTTGGTATAGATGTTGCATTAAGTCAGATGTGAATTGTGTCACACGGTCAGACAAAATTTATCTAGGGATGCCCACTCTGGAGAAGATGGACAAAAGGGCTTCAGCCACCTCTGTAGTAGTTATGGTCTTTAAGGGTATGGCTTCAGGGAAACTCGAAGCATAATCAACTAATGTTAATATATATCTGTGTCCCCCAGATGAAAATGGAGATAAAGGACCAACGATGTCAATAGCTACTCTTTTAAAAGGTACCGTAAAGACTGGCATTTTGACCATAGGTACTCGCCTGGTACCTCGGGAGGATGACAGTTGGCAAACTTTACACGATCTACAATAGGTAGTGATATCTGAGGACATTTTTGGCCAAAAATAGGTTTCCCTAATTTTATTTAAGGTTTTACGATGCGAGAAATGTCCGGCCACTGGCAGGTCATGAGCCATTTTAAAAACAGTCTCTCTGCATTGACTTGGAACAACTAAGATGGAATAGTCTATCTCATCTGAATTTAATTTGAATACTGACTTGTACAAGATACCTTTTATATATTCAATTTTATATGAAAAGTTTTTCCTTTGGATAACTTGATTTTGTTTAGCGGCATTATGGCAATTCTGAAGAGAAGGGCAATTACGTTGTAAATTGACAAAGGAGTCCTTCGATATGTCTAAAGGCTTAAATTCAGGGAAAATCAAAGGATGGACAGTAAGAGAAGCCTGGGCTTTGGTCTGAGCCCTAGTCAAGACATTTATAGTATCTTCACTTTCATCTAATAAGTGAACCGGTGATCCTACTACCTCGCTTTTGAGAGTAGCATCACTGGTTTTTAATCCCACATGAATCTCATGAGACATTGTCTCATTGGAACTTTCGAGGGGCTTCTCTGACTCTACAGAAAGAGGATCTGAAACACCTATGTCCATCTTTGGTGATGAAAGGTCAACCTCAGAAGGAAGAATGGCACCTTTTACATTACCTATTAGTACGGAACAAGAAGTGATGGGAGCTAGTACAGCTTGAGGGGGCTGTAGGGCAAAATTCGTAACTCGTTTATTTACCGTCAGATTTTCTCCAGTTTTGGTGCACAAGACAAAGTGTTTTCACTCTTTCTTGAAAATATTTATCAAAAATATACCTCAAACAACAACTGAGAAAAGACTGATTTACTGAAAATGCCCTGTGGGGAGAAGTCATTCTTATATGGGGCTACGTAAGGTTGTTTGGACACTTGGTGCCGAGAGAACATTACCGTTATTTCACAAAAAAAAATAAAGTTTGTTAGTTTCTGGAATATTGCAAAAAAGTCTGCCCTTTACTCCCACATAACTTAGTTTAATATGTTTATTATGCACCCCATACCCATCCTGTGGGCGGTAGTCAAAAGATTACAGAGGTACATAATTGGTCCAGGGACTGGACTCCAAAGTTTTGATAGCTGAGCAAGTTACAGAGGTAATGAACTCACAATTTACAAAGGTAATGAACTCACAATTTACAAAGGTAATGAACTCACAATTTACAAAGGTAATGAACTCCAGGTAAGTCTGGTCACAATCATGACAAGTTACAAAGGTATTTACAGATTACAGAGGTACGTAATGGGTCCAGGGACTGGGCCCCCAAAGTTTTGATAGCTGAACTAGGTACAAAGGTAATGAGCTCACAAGTTACAAAGGTAATGAATTCTGTAGAATGGTTACTTACGTTTATACTTTGGCTACAATCATGAACAAATTATAGAGTAATGAGCAATTCACACTTCCACACCCGGTCACAACTGTAATGAGTTATTGGTGCAAATATTGATTGTTGAGTCACACACACCACACACACACACACACACACACACACACACACACACACACACCCACACACACACACCCACACACACACACACACACCCACACACGCACACCATACCCATCCTGTGGGCGGTAGTCAAAAGATTACAAAGGTACATAATGGGTCCAGTGACTGGACCCCAAAGTTATGATAGTTGAACTAGTTACAAAGGTAATGAACTCCAGGTAGATCTGGTCACTAATCATGGCAAGTTACAGAGGTAATGAATCAGCTTCACTCCTATACATGGTTACAGTCATGAACAAATTACAAAGTAATGAACCACTGATACGTCCACACCTGGTCACAATTGTAATGAGTTATAAATACAAATATTAAGTGGATCATACACCCACACTAGTGCGCGCGCGCACATACACACACGAGGGCGCACGCACGGACATGTGCACACGAGCGTACAAATATATGCATACACACAAGGACGCACACCCACACACACACACCCACACACCAACACCCACACACACACACCCTCACACACACCCACACACACACCCTCACACACACCCACACACACACACCCACACACACACACACACACCCACACACGCACACACACACCCACACACGCACACACACACCCACACACGCACACACACACACACACACACACACGCACACACACACACACACTCCCAAAGTATTTGGAATATTTCCAAAAATTCTACTGTCAAAATAAGAGAAATCATTATTCTACAATGTCTGTGAATATTATTCCATTAAATTAAGTAATAAAGGAAGCACTTCAAATTATAGGTGAATAAGTTACTTCCGAGATATCGGCCGGGAACGCCGGCCGGCCCCCGTCTCAAAAAAAAAAAAAATCGCGAAAACCGCGTTTGTTTGGGTGTATTTCTTAGTAAACTGATGTTCTAGTGCAGTTATCCTCTTCAGAACATCGTTTTCTCTTACTCAGAGACCAAAGAATACGACATGGAGAGGAGTAACTCAATATTTATCGAAATATTCTCGATAATCTTTCGTCATATTATGGCCTATTTTATCCAGTCTAGAGTATATAACATGTTTGTATGTTATTTATAGTGTTTATTATATCATATTAGATCAATTCTGAAAGACAAATAAGCCGTAGAGTTGATATATAAGCGTAATAATGGGCGATTCCTGCTGGTACCTCTGGAGCGGGAACACTGCCGAGCGTTCCCGTCTGGTTCCCAGCTGTCGCTCAGTCTGCGGATAAGTCCCACCTACTGTTTTATGATGCCAAATAGTCAGTTATTATATTAGAAAGAATAATGCAAGAAAAGGCGATAAAAAACAAGGAAACAACTCCAAAAAATATATGGGCCGTGAGCAGACTCGCTACCAACATCGCCGTCACCATACCTGATATAAATGACTATAATTTCTTGTAGAAACGTCGTAGAACATTCATTCTGGTACCATTGTGTTGCCAAAGAGTTGAGCTATTTTTCAGTATATATAACTCAATTTCCATATTTTTTCGATTTTTGGGTGAGCGCGCGCGGAAAATTGCCCCACAGCCCCCTTGAGACCAACCTGTGAACCATTTAGACCTAATGTAACAACGGATGGTAGGAAAAGTTTCTTTAAGGTTAGGGAACAGCTTATCAGAAATGACTATACATGTGCATCCAGTGTCTCGTAAAATGGTAGATACATTAAGTCCATTAACTGTTCCTGAACAGAAGGGTGCTTGGTCATTACAGTCTTTAAAACATCTTCCAACTTTTTGGACCTTCTTAGAAGGACAATCTGGACGTTTATGTCCCTTAACACCACACAAATGACAAAGGAATAAAAGAAGTCATTTTACTTTCCACTAGAGGCTTTGATTTCTTAAGGTCTGATGAACCCTTGCCCTTAGGGTTCGATCCCTTTAGGTCTTTATAGGAATTGTGAGCCTTAGCATACAGGTCAGCAGCCTCAGCAACTTCCTCATATTTAATCAGGTTACTTTCTCTGATGAATGTTCGTATCTGATGGGGAAGAGCTGTCAGGAACTGGTCAGCAACCATGAAGTCTCTAAGAGATTCATAACTGCGACCAATTCCTGAACTCTCTATCCAAAAGTCGAACAAACGAAAGAATGTTACCTGTAGCTGCTGAAAGTTCTGGCCAGGCTGTAAGGTGGCATACCTGAAATCTTTCCTGTAAGAATTAGTGGTTTTTTGATATGCTTTAAGGATCGCCTTCTTCAGTAGGTTATAATTACATATGATATCCTGCGACAAAGTTGCATAGATATTCAAAGCGGTACCAGAAAATAACATTCCTAACCTAGTAGCCCAGGTGTCAGCAGGCCATTCACAGAGGGTAGCGGTATTTTCAAACCTGATAATGTATGAAGTTATGTCTTCCCCCTCAGTGAAGGGAGGTAAATTAGGTGTTGGAATATGTGCACTGACTGCACGTTGTTCCATTACTCCTTCCTCTAATTGTTGTTGTGTAAAAGTTAACTTTTTATTCTCTAATTCAAGGCGAGATTGTTTGAGCTCGCGATCCTTTTTTCTCTCTATTAACTCAAGTTCTCTAGCTTTTTCCTCAACTTCTCTATCCTTTGCTCTTTCCTCAAGTTCTCTTATTTTAGCCTGTTCCTCACGTATTTTAGCCTGTTCCTCACGTATTTTAGCCTGTTCCTCACGTATTTTAGCCTGTTCCTCACGTATTTTAGCCTGTTCCTCACGTTCTCTAGCTCTTTCTTCACGATCAAGTCTATCACGCTCCTTTTTGTCTTCTCTTTCTCTTTCTAATTGTCTTTCTTGGATTTCTCTCTCAATTCTCTCTCTCTCTTTTTTCTCATGTCTTTCAAGGTTCTCTTTCTCCTTTTTCTCTTCTCTTTCAATTCTCTCTCTCTCTAATTGTCTTTCTTGGATTTCTCTCTCAATTCTCTCTCTCGCCAGCACACACCACCTCCAGCATCACCTGGTAAGTGTGTAGTGACTTGTTTCAACTGTGGCAAATGTGAGCACTACACATTCCGGCACAGCTTGTTACACTCATTAGAGGTATGACTGGAAGTGTTGTGGTACATACAGACTCCCTCACGAGACTGAGCATGGGGATGGTGACGGTTACCTTGATACTGAGCATGGGGACGGTGACGGTTACCTTGCGGAGACTTAGGTTTGTAACACTCAGATTGGTAGTGCCCACATTTGCCACAGTTGAAACAAGTCACTACACACTTACCAGGTGATGCTGGAGGTGGTGTGTGCTGGCGACGTTTTGCCTTGGTCCAGGAAGTCGTTGACGGCTTCTTTGTATGAGACCGACTGTTGTTACTGTAGTCATTATTTTTACTCGGGCGAGTGTTAGTAGGACTGGGGTTGGAAACTTTGAGGGCTGGCTGTCTGACAGCGGCGGCAAAAGTGACTTTCGGCTGCACCCGCGGGATCACTGTGGATGGCGCCGGAAGGACAGGCATAGGATCATCCGCAAAGCCACAAACCTTGCCTTTCTCAGCAGGCAGCTTGATCGCGTCAATGGCATCATATGCACCCAGGACTTCGTGCTCAGGGCTGAGTCCTAGCGCATCAACGGCACCCTGGAGGCATGATGCCTACAGCTAGCATGGGGATGATGTCTTTAACTTTAATACTGTCGTCACCAGTCACCCACTTAGTGGAACGTATGGCATCAGTAAAATCTTTGGCGGCTTGCTCAAATGCAAGCCAGGGGGCTTTCGTGCCTGTACTGACATTCGGCCAAGACTCTGGTCACAATCTCAAGGTAATGGGCGTTGGCGACTACGCCGAAAATAACGCCTAAACTCTTCCTTAAGCTCAACCCAAGACTGAATCTCACAAACGCGACTGAGCTGCACAAAGGCGCCTATATCATCCCGGGTGAGATCCACTGCTACAACAGCAGCACAAATGTACTGTGCATCCGTGGGACTATCAAATTGGGCCTTAACAGTAGTCTCGACTGACTGCAGCCATGGCTCTAGCCTATTCGAACGACCGTCAAAAAGAAGGGTCGGGTATGGGCGGTTAGCCGACTCACTAGTGGTCGAGAAGTGAGCCATGACTTGACCGACTGTCAGGGAAGCATCGCCCTCCCGCCGCATTGTCACGCCATCTGAGGCACCATTGCCAGCGTCAGCAGGAACTGGACTAGCGGTACGGCCACTGCCACTGTGTGTCTTAGTCATGACGTCAATTGTTCAAACGCAAAGCAGGTCACGAAGAGGGTAAACAGGTCAGAGCAAGAAATGGTAAACACTGGCTACAATTCAACATGGAGTCAGAGAGAACACAGCACCATGGTACTAGGTAACTGCTTAGTTATGGAAATAATTTGAGTGAAACAATAACAAAAAAAAAATAGTGGTACACTCTGAAACACAAAATAAGAGATGTATGCGAGTGAATGAACTACAGGGGATTACACAAAATCATGCTAAGAGTATTTAATAATTGCACCAGGGAGGCACCACGGAGACACTGGTCAGAGAAATAGCAAGCATTGAACTTAAGCTAAAAGAATCCTTTAGGAGTCAGGAATCGCGGGAAGAACTAAAAGCCATCAATGAAATCGAAAGAAACCCAAAGTATTTCTTCTCCTATGCCAAATCAAAATCGAGAACAACGTCCAGTATTGGGCCCCTACTTAAACAAGATGGGTCCTACACAGATGACAGCAAGGAAATGAGTGAGCTACTCAAGTCCCAATATGACTCAGTTTTTAGCAAGCCACTAACCAGACTGAGAGTCGAAGATCAAAATGAATTTTTTATGAGAGAGCCACAAAATTTGATTAACACAAGCCTATCCGATGTTATTCTGACGCCAAATGACTTCGAACAGGCGATAAATGACATGCCCATGCACTCTGCCCCAGGGCCAGACTCATGGAACTCTGTGTTCATCAAAAACTGCAAGAAGCCCCTATCACGAGCCTTTTCCATCCTATGGAGAGGGAGCATGGACACGGGGGTCGTCCCACAGTTACTAAAAACAACAGACATAGCCCCACTCCACAAAGGGGGCAGTAAAGCAACAGCAAAGAACTACAGACCAATAGCACTAACATCCCATATCATAAAAATCTTTGAAAGGGTCCTAAGAAGCAAGATCACCACCCATCTAGTAACCCATCAGTTACACAACCCAGGGCAACATGGGTTTAGAACAGGTCGCTCCTGTCTGTCTCAACTATTGGATCACTACGACAAGGTCCTAAATGCACTAGAAGACAAAAAGAATGCAGATGTAATATATACAGACTTTGCAAAAGCCTTCGACAAGTGTGACCATGGCGTAATAGCGCACAAAATGCGTGCTAAAGGAATAACAGGAAAAGTCGGTCGATGGATCTATAATTTCCTCACTAACAGAACACAGAGAGTAGTCGTTAACAGAGTAAAGTCCGAGGCAGCTACGGTGAAAAGCTCTGTTCCACAAGGCACAGTACTCGCTCCCATCTTCTTCCTCATCCTCATATCCGACATAGACAAGGATGTCAGCCACAGCACCGTGTCTTCCTTTGCAGATGACACCCGAATCTGCATGACTGTGTCTTCCATTGCAGACACTGCAAGGCTCCAGGCGGACATCAACCAAATCTTTCAGTGGGCTGCAGAAAACAATATGAAGTTCAACGATGAGAAATTTCAATTACTCAGATATGGTAAACATGAGGAAATTAAATCTTCATCAGAGTACAAAACAAATTCTGGCCACAAAATAGAGCGAAACACCAACGTCAAAGACCTGGGAGTGATCATGTCGGAGGATCTCACCTTCAAGGACCATAACATTGTATCAATCGCATCTGCTAGAAAAATGACAGGATGGATAATGAGAACCTTCAAAACTAGGGAGGCCAAGCCCATGATGACACTCTTCAGGTCACTTGTTCTATCTAGGCTGGAATATTGCTGCACACTAACAGCACCTTTCAAGGCAGGTGAAATTGCCGACCTAGAAAATGTACAGAGAACTTTCACGGCGTGCATAACGGAGATAAAACACCTCAATTACTGGGAGCGCTTGAGGTTCCTAAACCTGTATTCCCTGGAACGCAGGAGGGAGAGATACATGATTATATACACCTGGAAAATCCTAGAGGGACTAGTACCGAACTTGCACACGAAACACAAATAACCCGCACATAAAAGAGAGAAGCTTACGACGACGTTTCGGTCCGACCGAAACGTCGTCGTAAGCTTCTCTCTTTTATGTGCGGGTTATTTGTGTATCGTTCCAGTCACGGTATTGTGCCTTTTTGTTATTTATTTTTGCACACGAAAATCACTCACTACGAAAGCAAAAGACTTGGCAGACGATGCAACATCCCCCCAATGAAAAGCAGGGGTGTCACTAGCACGTTAAGAGACCATACAATAAGTGTCAGGGGCCCGAGACTGTTCAACTGCCTCCCAGCACACATAAGGGGGATTACCAACAGACCCCTGGCAGTCTTCAAGCTGGCACTGGACAAGCACCTAAAGTCAGTTCCTGATCAGCCGGGCTGTGGCTCGTACGTTGGTTAGCGTGCAGCCAGCAGCAACAGCCTGGTTGATCAGGCTCTGTTCCACCAGGAGGCTTGGTCACAGACCGGGCTGCGGGGGCGTTGACCCCCGGAACTCTCTCCAGGTAAACTCCAGGTAAACAGGAGACTGGCAATAAAATTTATGAAAAAGGAATTGAACTGAAAACACTGGTAGCAAAAATTGCACAAAATTCAAAATAAAACAGGTATTACACAACACTAAACTGTGCTGCAAGCTTTCTCAACACTCAGATAAAGGTTGCAGGTGCTGGCAGTTGCAATTTGGAGTACAAAAAAAGGGTAATTCACTTGCACCAAGGGACTGGAGTTCATTACCTTTGTAAATTGTGAGTTCATTACCTTTGTAAATTGTGAATTCATTACCTCTGTAACTTGCTCAGCTATCAAAACTTTGGAGTCCAGTCCCTGGACCCATTATGTACCTCTGTAATCTTTTGACTACCGCCCACAGGATGGGTATGGGGTGACTACCGCCCACAGGATGGGTATGGGGTGACTACCGCCCACAGGATGGGTATGGGGTGACTACCGCCCACAGGATGGGTATGGGGTGACTACCGCCCACAGGATGGGTATGGGGTGACTACCGCCCACAGGATGGGTATGGGGTGACTACCGCCCACAGGATGGGTATGGGGTGACTACCGCCCACAGGATGGGTATGGGGTGACTACCACCCACACGATGGGTATGGGGTGACTACCGCCCACAGGATGGGTATGGGGTAACTACCACCCACAGCAGGGTGTACACTGGTGTTAGCAGGGTGTACACTGGTGTTAGCAGGGTGTACACTGGTGTTAGCAGGGTGTACACTGGTGTTAGCAGGGTGTACACTGGTGTTAGCAGGGTGTACACTGGTGTTAGCAGGGTGTACACTGGTGTTAGCAGGGTGTACACTGGTGATAGCAGGGTGTACACTGGTGTTAGCAGGGTGTACACTGGTGTTAGCAGGGTGTACACTGGTGTTAGCAGGGTGTACACTGGTGTTAGCAGGGTGTACACTGGTGTTAGCAGGGTGTACACTGGTGTTAGCAGGGTGTACACTGGTGTTAGCAGGGTGTACACTGGTGTTAGCAGGGTGTACACTGGTGTTAGCAGGGTGTACACTGGTGTTAGCAGGGTGTACACTGGTGTTAGCAGGGTGTACACTGGTGTTAGCAGGGTGTACACTGGTGTTAGCAGGGTGTACACTGGTGTTAGCAGGGTGTACACTGGTGTTAGCAGGGTGTACACTGGTGTTAGCAGGGTGTACACTGGTGTTAGCAGGGTGTACACTGGTGTTAGCAGGGTGTACACTGGTGTTAGCAGGGTGTACACTGGTGTTAGCAGGGTGTACACTGGTGTTAGCAGGGTGTACACTGGTGTTAGCAGGGTGTACACTGGTGTTAGCAGGGTGTACACTGGTGTTAGCAGGGTGTACACTGGTGTTAGCAGGGTGTACACTGGTGTTAGCAGGGTGTACACTGGTGTTAGCAGGGTGTACACTGGTGTTAGCAGGGTGTACACTGGTGTTAGCAGGGTGTACACTGGTGTTAGCAGGGTGTACACTGGTGTTAGCAGGGTGTACACTGGTGTTAGCAGGGTGTACACTGGTGTTAGCAGGGTGTACACTGGTGTTAGCAGGGTGTACACTGGTGTTAGCAGGGTGTACACTGGTGTTAGCAGGGTGTACACTGGTGTTAGCAGGGTGTACACTGGTGTTAGCAGGGTGTACACTGGTGTTAGCAGGGTGTACACTGGTGTTAGCAGGGTGTACACTGGTGTTAGCAGGGTGTACACTGGTGTTAGCAGGGTGTACACTGGTGTTAGCAGGGTGTACACTGGTGTTAGCAGGGTGTACACTGGTGTTAGCAGGGTGTACACTGGTGTTAGCAGGGTGTACACTGGTGTTAGCAGGGTGTACACTGGTGTTAGCAGGGTGTACACTGGTGTTAGCAGGGTGTACACTGGTGTTAGCAGGGTGTACACTGGTGTTAGCAGGGTGTACACTGGTGTTAGCAGGGTGTACACTGGTGTTAGCAGGGTGTACACTGGTGTTAGCAGGGTGTACACTGGTGTTAGCAGGGTGTACACTGGTGTTAGCAGGGTGTACACTGGTGTTAGCAGGGTGTACACTGGTGTTAGCAGGGTGTACACTGGTGTTAGCAGGGTGTACACTGGTGTTAGCAGGGTGTACACTGGTGTTAGCAGGGTGTACACTGGTGTTAGCAGGGTGTACACTGGTGTTAGCAGGGTGTACACTGGTGTTAGCAGGGTGTACACGGGGGTTAGCAGGGTGTACACTGGTGTTAGCAGGGTGTACACTGGTGTTAGCAGGGTGTACACTGGTGTTAGCAGGGTGTACACTGGTGTTAGCAGGGTGTACACTGGTGTTAGCAGGGTGTACACTGGTGTTAGCAGGGTGTACACTGGTGTTAGCAGGGTGTACACTGGTGTTAGCAGGGTGTACACTGGTGTTAGCAGGGTGTACACTGGTGTTAGCAGGGTGTACACTGGTGTTAGCAGGGTGTACACTGGTGTTAGCAGGGTGTACACTGGTGTTAGCAGGGTGTACACTGGTGTTAGCAGGGTGTACACTGGTGTTAGCAGGGTGTACACTGGTGTTAGCAGGGTGTACACTGGTGTTAGCAGGGTGTACACTGGTGTTAGCAGGGTGTACACTGGTGTTAGCAGGGTGTACACTGGTGTTAGCAGGGTGTACACTGGTGTTAGCAGGGTGTACACTGGTGTTAGCAGGGTGTACACTGGTGTTAGCAGGGTGTACACTGGTGTTAGCAGGGTGTACACTGGTGTTAGCAGGGTGTACACTGGTGTTAGCAGGGTGTACACTGGTGGTGTTAGCAGGGTGTACACTGGTGTTAGCAGGGTGTACACTGGTGTTAGCAGGGTGTACACTGGTGTTAGCAGGGTGTACACTGGTGTTAGCAGGGTGTACACTGGTGTTAGCAGGGTGTACACTGGTGTTAGCAGGGTGTACACTGGTGTTAGCAGGGTGTACACTGGTGTTAGCAGGGTGTACACTGGTGTTAGCAGGGTGTACACTGGTGTTAGCAGGGTGTACACTGGTGTTAGCAGGGTGTACACTGGTGTTAGCAGGGTGTACACTGGTGTTAGCAGGGTGTACACTGGTGTTAGCAGGGTGTACACTGGTGTTAGCAGGGTGTACACTGGTGTTAGCAGGGTGTACACTGGTGTTAGCAGGGTGTACACTGGTGTTAGCAGGGTGTACACTGGTGTTAGCAGGGTGTACACTGGTGTTAGCAGGGTGTACACTGGTGTTAGCAGGGTGTACACTGGTGTTAGCAGGGTGTACACTAGTGTTAGCAGGGTGTACACTGGTGTTAGCAGGGTGTACACTGGTGTTAGCAGGGTGTACACTGGTGTTAGCAGGGTGTACACTGGTGTTAGCAGGGTGTACACTGGTGTTAGCAGGGTGTACACTGGTGTTAGGGTGTACAGTTAGCAGGGTGTACAGGGTGTTCACTGGTGTTAGCAGGGTGTACACTGGTGTTAGCAGGGTGTACACTGGTGTTAGGGTGTACACTGGTGTTAGCAGGGTGTACACTGGTGTTAGCAGGGTGTACACTGGTGTTAGGGTGTACACAGGGTGTACACTGGTGTTAGCAGGGTGTACACTGGTGTTAGCAGGGTGTACACTGGTGTTAGCAGGGTGTACACTGGTGTTAGCAGGGTGTACACTGGTGTTAGGGTGTACTCTGGTTTTAGGGTGTACACTGGTGTTAGCAGGGTGTACACTGGTGTTAGCAGGGTGTACACTGGTGTTAGCAGGGTGTACACTGGTGTTAGCAGGGTGTACACTGGTGTTAGCAGGGTGTACACTGGTGTTAGCAGGGTGTACACTGGTGTTAGCAGGGTGTACACTGGTGTTAGCAGGGTGTACACTGGTGTTAGCAGGGTGTACACTGGTGTTAGCAGGGTGTACACTGGTGTTAGCAGGGTGTACACTGGTGTTAGCAGGGTGTACACTGGTGTTAGCAGGGTGTACACTGGTGTTAGCAGGGTGTACACTGGTGTTAGCAGGGTGTACACTGGTGTTAGCAGGGTGTACACTGGTGTTAGCAGGGTGTACACTGGTGTTAGCAGGGTGTACACTGGTGTTAGCAGGGTGTACACTGGTGTTAGCAGGGTGTACACTGGTGTTAGCAGGGTGTACACTGGTGTTAGCAGGGTGTACACTGGTGTTAGCAGGGTGTACACTGGTGTTAGCAGGGTGTACACTGGTGTTAGCAGGGTGTACACTGGTGTTAGCAGGGTGTACACTGGTGTTAGCAGGGTGTACACTGGTGTTAGCAGGGTGTACACTGGTGTTAGCAGGGTGTACACTGGTGTTAGCAGGGTGTACACTGGTGTTAGCAGGGTGTACACTGGTGTTAGCAGGGTGTACACTGGTGTTAGCAAGGTGTACACTGGTGTTAGCAGGGTGTACACTGGTGTTAGCAGGGTGTACACTGGTGTTAGGGTGTACACTGGTGTTAGCAGGGTGTACACTGGTGTTAGCAGGGTGTACACTGGTGTTAGCAGGGTGTACACTGGTGTTAGCAGGGTGTACACTGGTGTTAGCAGGGTGTACACTGGTGTTAGCAGGGTGTACACTGGTGTTAGCAGGGTGTACACTGGTGTTAGCAGGGTGTACAGGGTGTACACTGGTGTTAGCAGGGTGTACACTGGTGTTAGCAGGGTGTACACTGGTGTTAGCAGGGTGTACACTGGTGTTAGCAGGGTGGTCAATGGTTTTAGCAGGGTGTACACTGGTGTTAGCAGGGTGTACACTGGTGTTAGCAGGGTGTACACTGGTGTTAGCAGGGTGTACACTGGTGTTAGCAGGGTGTACACTGGTGTTAGCAGGGTGTACACTGGTGTTAGCAGGGTGTACACTGGTGTTAGCAGGGTGTACACTGGTGTTAGCAGGGTGTACACTGGTGTAAGCAGGGTGTACACTGGTGTTAGCTGGTGTTAGGGTGTACACTGGTGTTAGCAGGGTGTACACTGGTGTTAGCAGGGTGTACACTGGTGTTAGGGTGTACACTGGTGTTAGCAGGGTGTACACTGGTGTTAGCAGGGTGTACACTGGTGTTAGCAGGGTGTACACTGGTGTTAGCAGGGTGTACACTGGTGTTAGCAGGGTGTACACTGGTGTTAGCAGGGTGTACACTGGTGTTAGCAGGGTGTACACTGGTGTTAGCAGGGTGTACACTGGTGTTAGCAGGGTGTACACTGGTGTTAGCAGGGTGTACACTGGTGTTAGCAGGGTGTACACTGGTGTTAGGGTGTACACTGGTGTTAGCAGGGTGTACACTGGTGTTAGCAGGGTGTACACTGGTGTTAGCAGGGTGTACACTGGTGTTAGCAGGGTGTACACTGGTGTTAGCAGGGTGTACACTGGTGTTAGCAGGGTGTACACTGGTGTTAGCAGGGTGTACACTGGTGTTAGGGTGTACACTGGTGTTAGCAGGGTGTACACTGGTGTTAGCAGGGTGTACACTGGTGTTAGCAGGGTGTACACTGGTGTTAGCAGGGTGTACACTGGTGTTAGCAGGGTGTACACTGGTGTTAGCAGGGTGTACACTGGTGTTAGCAGGGTGTACACTGGTGTTAGCAGGGTGTACACTGGTGTTAGCAGGGTGTACACTGGTGTTAGCAGGGTGTACACTGGTGTTAGCAGGGTGTACACTGGTGTTAGCAGGGTGTACACTGGTGTTAGTACACAGGGTGTACACTGGTGTTAGGGTGTACACTGGTGTTAGCAGGGTGTACACTGGTGTTAGCAGGGTGTACACTGGTGTTAGCAGGGTGTACACTGGTGTTAGGTGTACACAGGGTGTACACTGGTGTTAGCAGGGTGTACACTGGTGTTAGCTGGGTGTACACTGGTGTTAGCAGGGTGTACACTGGTGTTAGCAGGGTGTACACTGGTGTTAGCAGGGTGTACACTGGTGTTAGCAAGGTGTACACTGGTGGTCTACACTGGTGTTAGGGTGTACACTGGTGTTAGCAGGGTGTACACAGGGTGTACACTGGTGTTAGCAGGGTGTACACTGGTGTTAGCAGGGTGTACACTGGTGTTAGCAGGGTGTACACTGGTGTTAGCAGGGTGTACACTGGTGTTAGCAGGGTGTACACTGGTGTTAGCAGGGTGTACACTGGTGTTAGCAGGGTGTACACTGGTGTTAGCTGGTGTTAGCAGGGTGTACACTGGTGTTAGCAGGGTGTACACTGGTGTTAGCAGGGTGTACACTGGTGTTAGCAGGGTGTACACTGGTGTTAGCAGGGTGTACACTGGTGTTAGCAGGGTGTACACTGGTGTTAGCAGGGTGTACACTGGTGTTAGCAAGGTGTACACTGGTGTTAACAGGGTGTACACTGGTGTTAGCAGGGTGTACACTGGTGTTAGCAGGGTGTACACTGGTGTTAGCAGGGTGTACACTGGTGTTAGCAGGGTGTACACTGGTGTTAGCAGGGTGTACACTGGTGTTAGCAGGGTGTACACTGGTGTTAGCAGGGTGTACACTGGTGTTAGCAGGGTGTACACTGGTGTTAGCAGGGTGTACACTGGTGTTAGCAGGGTGTACACTGGTGTTAGCAGGGTGTACACTGGTGTTAGCAGGGTGTACACTGGTGTTAGCAGGGTGTACACTGGTGTTAGCAGGGTGTACACTGGTGTTAGCAGGGTGTACACTGGTGTTAGCAGGGTGTACACTGGTGTTAGCAGGGTGTACACTGGTGTTAGCAGGGTGTACACTGGTGTTAATCCATACCAGGGTGTGCAACACCTGGTACATCGTGAACTAGCTGTAAGGCTACATTCACTAGTGACTGTGGAATTACTAACTGGTATACTCTTCTGCTAGGAGTACCCAACTCGGCTGTTCGATACAGTAATTCTTGGTTCATGACAAAGTCACTGATGGGAGCTGGTGGCTTCACAGTCAGAATAAGATCTTCCTGGAGCAGGAATCGTATCACACCAGACCACATGGGATCTGTTCGTTGAGCATTCTTTACATCTTCAGCACTAAATGGAGGGTCTGCAGTTACTATACTAACATGTCGCGATAAGGCATCTGCGACTACATTTGACTTGCCAGGTAAATGCTCAAAGGTGGGATTGAACTCTTGGATAGTCAAGGTCCATCTAGCTAACCTTCCAGTAGGTTGTTTGTTCTGGAATAAGGGTATCAGTGGAGCATGATCTGTCAAGACATGAACAGAGTACTGATAAATAATGTCTCGGAAGTGCTTTAAAGACCATACTATTGCTAAAGCTTCTTGCTCAGTTACTGTATAATTACGTTCAGCCTTTGTAAGGACGCGACTAGCAAATGCAACTGCGTTGTACTTGCCATCGGTCTTCTGAGCTAGTACGGCGCCTATGCCAATTGAACTAGCATCAGTTGTCAGATAGAAAGGCTTAGAAAAATCTGGAAATTTCAAAATTGGAGCAGATGTTAGCTTTTCTTTTAGAGTTTGGAATGCTCTTTCTTGACGGAAGGTCCAAACAAAAGGAGCATCTTTCTTAAGCAACTCAGTTAGAGGAGCAGCTATGGAAGAAAAATTGGCAATGAAAGATCTATAAAAACCTGCTAAGCCCACAAAGGATCTTACGGCATCAGCAGTTTTGGGAGTTGGAAAATTTAGTACTGCAGTTACTTTACTTTGGTCAGTCGTAACCCCTCTAGGAGTGACTACGTGACCAAGAAACTTAATTTCTGATCTGAAAAATTGACATTTTGACAGTTTGATCTTTAAATTGGCTTCTTCAAGCTTACCAAGTACTACATCAAGTCTTTTCAAGTGTGTATCCACGTCTTTAGACATGACGATTACGTCATCTAAGTACACCATAAGTGCATTACCTATGAGACCTCTAAAGATATTAGTCATGAGCCTTGAGAACGTGATAGGGGAAGATCGTAATCCAAATGCCATACGGAGGAAGTGATAATGACCTGTAGGAGTGGAGAATGCAGTTAGTTCTTGGCTGTCCTCGTGAAGAGGGACTTGCCAAAACCCTTGTAACAAATCTAGGGTTGAAAAGACTTTGTTATCTCCGATATTACGTAAAAGATCACCCAGTACAGGGAGTGGAAAGCGATCTGGAATGGTTTTTGCGTTTAACTTCCTAAAGTCAATTACTGGACGCCAAGTACCATCCTTCTTAGGTACTAGTATCAAGGGTGCATTCCAAGGTGAATTGCTAGGTGCAATAACTCCATCATCAAGCATTTGATTGATCAATTCTTCTGCGACAGCAACTTGTGAATGAGGCATTCTGTACGCAGGTATGTAGATAGGTCTAGTACCAGGTTCAAGTGGAATACGATGGGACAATAAGTTCGTTATACCCATCTTCTCACCTGGTAAAGCAATGGCTTTACGACGTTTGTTCAACAGAGTCAACAAACGCTTGACTTCATCTGGGAAGTCAGTGGGAGCTAAGTCTTTCTCCTCAACTGGTGGAACAGATTGATCCAGTGCAGTGGATGTGGTCTCCCCGGCAGAAATAGCACCGACCCACTGGTCAGGTGACAACTCATCCTCTACCTGAACAGGGTAAGGATAGTGAACAAGGTCAACAAGATTGGTATTTGCTCTAAGGCGAACACTGTGACCAGAAGTGTTGGCCAGGTAGAAATGGATCTTACTATCTCTTACAACATGTAAGGATGGTTCAACAAATAGACCTTTTACTTTGCAGGAATCACTGTCAACTAGGACGTTATCACCATCTGGAACACTAGGAACAACTACAGACACTCTAGTGAGAGCACTAGCCGCAACAGAAACGTCTTTCTGCAGACGGCATGTGACATCAACAAGAGATGGCATTACTAGTTGCAAGTAATTGTTTTCCGACAAGGCGTCCCCTGTGGAGAAACTACTACTCGAACTAGCAGGCATTGCAGGGATAGGTTGAGCACTCAAGGCAATCTGAGCGTCCTCGGACACTTGAGGCATCGGACTATCCTGCAATTCTGAAGGTATAGGTGGAACACTGATGGGAGTGACAGAATTACCAGTGCCTGACCGCTTGGGTACGCTACTGGAGAATGCATTAGCTTGTAAGGACTTAATCCGTACATCATACTCTGCAGCAGTATAACAGATTTCTGATCCAAGCTGGTAACCCCAGAATGGAACGATCAAGTCGTCAATTTGTGCATGCCATCGATAAGGGTCGAGCACAATGCGTAAGTCTCGCATGGAAGCAAATCCCAGTAGAAGGTCACCAGGGAAAGTAATCTGATCGACAACAAGGAAGGAAACAGTGAAGTCTCTACCTTGGATAGAAAAGGTTAGGGCAGTCGTACCTCGGACACGCAGGTGAGAACCAGATACTCCACTAAGGGAGGACACAGGAGTCGGTTCTACGAGAAGGACATGTCGTAACTTCTTATCCTTAAACAAACTAGACCTAATAATATTGATTTGCGCACCAGAGTCCATGAACAATTGAACGGGCGCATTATAAACAGATGCTTGCACTATAGGGCCTATGGTTGCATTGGAAGTTATGTGCAAACAAAAAGGTGGATTTTCATCAGAAAAGACTTGTTCTACTCCATCCCCAAAATCATCTATGTCAGAGACATGTGAAGCAACAACCTCAGCAGGGTTGTCATGCTCGAGACTGCTTAAGGCTTCAAAGGAGTTGTGAACGGGGATGGTGTACTCATTATCACCTACTGTCACCATGGGGCGGTTTGACTGGGGCGCTCGAATTCCCCCGAATTGGAAGAACGAGCCTGGTTCTGGTTAGTTTGAGAAGTGAATGAATGAGCCTGGTTCTGGTTATTTTGAGAATTGAAAGAATAAGCCTGGTTCTGGTTATTTTGAAAACCACGAGATCTGTTTCCTCTACGAGTTCTGCGGTTGGAACGACCACTGAAAGACCTAGAGTACTGAAGGTTATAGAGAGCATTACACTCAGATGTGTCATGTCCATGTATTCTATGATAAGTACAGTAGGGAAGTGAGTACTCATCATCAGTACGACGTCTCTTAGGGTAACTATCAGGACAATTAATTGCAATATGGCCACGGAAACCACAGTTGTAACAATTCCGCCGACTATGGTTACTGAATGTACTATGAATACTACGAGGTGTATAACGACTCTGTACACTGGTTCTTGGTGATCTCTGAGATGGTTGACGACTACGATTTGTCTCTGTGGCGCAAACAAGAGGTGGTGCAGACTGAGGCATATGTGTGACATTACTTTTAATACAAGGGAAAGTACCCTGGGGGCACAAGGAACGTACATGATTTAAGGCTGTAAGAGGTTCCATCGTTACAGTTGGAGGATGAGCCTCATAAGCACACACAGAAGCAGGCGGCATTAGTTCTTTAATTGCTCCAAAAGCTGCTATTTTAGCAATTGATTCTGTAAATGGTTTAGCCTCTTCAGGGAGAAAAGATGATGATTGGACAGCATTGATAAATGATGATAAAAGTTTGTCTAATCTAACAGCAAATGCACTCAACGATTCAGTACTCATGGGTGTAGCATTCACTAGTTCCCTAAGAACAACATATGGATCAGCTGTTTTTAATGGGACAAGGAAAGAACGAATCAGTTCCTCATATTGTGACCACCTAGTAAGATTCCTGAAGTCTCGCATATCAAGGAGATCAACAACGTGAACAGCAGCAGGAGATCGATAAAGAGCTTCTTTAGCAAGTCTGATAAGGCTTTCCTCTGAAGGAGGACCTTCAGCTAGAGCACTAGCACGAGAACGAATGGCTGCAAACCATGCTTCAAGACTATGTACATGGCCATTGAATAAAGGTAACGCATCAAGGGAATCACGAGTATAACTATAATATCTCGGTGTCTGAGTCGGTCTGTCAGTCGGTAAGGAATTGTGAGGACTGATGACAGGGCCAGCAGTAGTAGCCTGAGAGGTCTGAGTGTCGACATTCACTAAAGTATCACTTGACGGTATGTGAGACATAATGGCAAAGTAACACGAGAACAAATAAAGCAAAAATAATGAACAATAAAAATGATATAAAATTCTAGAATTGAAATGAAAAGATATACAACTAATTTTGCAGAATAATGTCTAAATACACTGCAAGAGGGAGGAAAACTCAATTTAAAGGACTATTGACCAAAAAAAAAAATTTACATTGAAATATACAAGTAAAAATATTACTGGAGACTGAATTAAATGCAAAATGAGCTGTCTTTACTCTTGCTAATAAAAAAAATTAATTAATTAAATTTTAAATCAATGTGAAAGTGTACAATAAAATTATTAAATTGTTAACTGGGAAATTTAAGTATTTTCTAAGGATGCATAGACAAAATTAAATTATAAATCATAAAAATAGCAATAAAAGAAAATAATTCACTGCAGAACAGTTCAACAAAATAATTCACTTCAGAACAAGTGCAACAAAATAAGGTGTAGAAACAATCACTGCAGTAATAAAGTGTCACTGGGAAAACTCAGGTAAAATAATGAATTAAAATATGAAGACCAAAAAAATAAACTGATTGAACACTTTAACTCTTAATTGTAAATTAGACAAAACAATTTACTCAAACAGAGTAAGAAAACACTTTACGTTAAAAGTAATTGAAATTGCATCAAGAGTGAATTTGTTCAAGAATATAAAAATATGAAAAAAAATAAAACACAGGAACAAAACAGGGAATATAACACTTACAGTGGCGGAGCACCCAACAGTATTAATTTATTCTTACAACAAAATCTTGCTGTGACTGATACAACAAAATCTTGCTGTGACTGATACGACAAAATCTTGCTGTGACTGATACGACAAAATCTTGCTGTGACTGATACGACAAAAATTTGCTGGCAAAAATAATGGTACACAGTCTGCGAAAAAATAGAGGAATGAGACACTGTTGGCATACGAAAAAAGACACACATAGAAATAAATTGATAATTTGGTATGCTGAAAGAATACAATAAAAAAAAATGAATCACTTCACACAGAGTGACTGACTGGTACACTACACAATAATACTTACTAGAGACAGGAGTAGCATAAGAAAAAACACAGAATAAAAAAATCATAAGATAAATGAAACACTGAAAAATATTGTAAAAAATACTGAGTCAAAGAATACTGCGTTTACACTGAAAAACACAAGGTTTAGAGTACACAAACAATTTACTATAAATGTCTCACACACGCAAATGTCTTTAAATGCAAGAAAAATTGTCTCAAGAAAATTATCACTGAAGTCGAGAGTAGGAGACGGGCGGTGAGTACTGGTGGTGGGGCGGGGGGTAGAGTGTCCAGCGCGGTGAGGGCTGACGTCACCTGCACTCACTGTTGTCGTGAAGAAATGTGCGTTCTAGGCGAACTCACATAACTGGCTTTATCTCGTTGGCACCAGCTACAATCTCTTGACCAATTATGTGAGCCGAAACAGTACTAGGACCCGATACAAGGGTACAAACAACCACAGGTAGATGAGTGGATGGCTGGTGGTGGTGGTGGGGTGGTTGCTTCTGCCGCGCACCCCGGGTAGTGGGAGAGAGTGGTGGGGGGGACGCTGGGGGTCTGCCGCGCACCCCACTCACCCACGAAGGTGGCTTGAAAAACCCACTCTATGCCACAGGAATGGTAAAACCCACTCTTAGCATCCAACAGGGAGCACAAAGCGATATAGACAATACCTCAGAGGAGCTTGGCTTACTTCTTACTGCGTGGCTTACTTCTCTCTCGCAGCTGGGTTAGAAGCTGGGTTGGCTGACTGGCTTACCCCACGAGAATGGATGACTGGAAGACGTGTAACGATGCACAAAGCACGGAGGAGCAGTTGGATGACAGGAGACAGGCTGGATGATAGGCTGACTGGCGTTCACTTCCACAGTCTGGCTTACTGACTGGCTTAATTGCAAAATCCGGGTCAACCCCTCGGAGATTGAAGCAATTAGCACACGAACTAAGCCAGGAAGCTTAAAACGGCTGCAACAGGCTTGCAGGCAATAGGTTTGAGGGGAGTAGGCGACTGCTGGCTGGTGGTGCGCGAGGGTAGAGCTGGTGGCTCGAGGTGGTGCGGGCGGGTAGTGGCTGGTGGGTGACGATTCACCTATGACCCTGGCGCTACTCACACAAACAGCCTTCTAACGCCTTGAATTACCCTTAAAAACGTAAATCCACGCTCCACACCGCTGTCACCATTTATCATGTGGGAGTTCGATACGTGGATTAGGGTAGAAATACTCACGTAGGCTGTTATTACGTATAATCGTAGATATGTGGAGAGAACCCGCAGCCGTTACCTGTCTCCTTGGTTACACTCGTAAAACTGACTAGCCGGCTGGCCAGTACCCCGTAGTGGGTCTTTTGAAAATAGTGTCAGCTCAGCACAGACCGTGACTCAAGACGGTTGGTCGTTGAGTCAACGGACAGGTTACTGGTAACTGGTTACTGGTAACTGGTTACTACTACTGAGAGCAGGGTGTACACTGGTGTTAGCAGGGTGTACACTGGTGTTAGCAGGGTGTACACTGGTGTTAGCAGGGTGTACACTGGTGTTAGCAGGGTGTACACTGGTGTTAGCAGGGTGTACACTGGTGTTAGCAGGGTGTACACTGGTGTTAGCAGGGTGTACACTGGTGTTAGCAGGGTGTACACTGGTGTTAGCAGGGTGTACACTGGTGTTAGCAGGGTGTACACTGGTGTTAGCAGGGTGTACACTGGTGTTAGCAGGGTGTACACTGGTGTTACCAGGGTGTACACTGGTGTTAGCAGGGTGTACACTGGTGTTAGCAGGGTGTACACTGGTGTTAGCAGGGTGTACACTGGTGTTAGCAGGGTGTACACTGGTGTTACTGGTGTTAGCAGGGTGTACACTGGTGTTAGCAGGGTGTACACTGGTGTTAGCAGGGTGTACACTGGTGTTAGCAGGGTGTACACTGGTGTTAGCAGGGTGTACACTGGTGTTAGCAGGGTGTACACTGGTGTTAGCAGGGTGTACACTGGTGTTAGCAGGGTGTACACTGGTGTTAGCAGGGTGTACACTGGTGTTAGTAGGGTGTACACTGGTGTTAGCAGGGTGTACACTGGTGTTAGCAGGGTGTACACTGGTGTTAGCAGGGTGTACACTGGTGTTAGCAGGGTGTACACTGGTGTTAGCAGGGTGTACACTGGTGTTAGCAGGGTGTACACTGGTGTTAGCAGGGTGTACACTGGTGTTAGCAGGGTGTACACTGGTGTTAGCAGGGTGTACACTGGTGTTAGCAGGGTGTACACTGGTGTTAGCAGGGTGTACACTGGTGTTAGCAGGGTGTACACTGGTGTTAGCAGGGTGTACACTGGTGTTAGCAGGGTGTACACTGGTGTTAGCAGGGTGTACACTGGTGTTAGCAGGGTGTACACTGGTGTTAGCAGGGTGTACAATGGTGTTACCAGGGTGTACACTGGTGTTAGCAGGGTGTACAATGGTGTTACCAGGGTGTACACTGGTGTTAGCAGGGTGTACACTGGTGTTAGCAGGGTGTACACTGGTGTTAGCAGGGTGTACACTGGCAAAAGCAAAAATTACACATTGTCTAGGTCAAAATTAATTAACTTCACAAGTAATTTTGGTAATTAATGGTAAATAAGCAGGTTCCCAAAAATGCACTCAATGACTTGGGGATACAAAATAGCAAAATGCAATGCACATTGGTGAATATTCACAGATAAAATAGCAAAATAGCAATGCACATTGGTGAATATTCACAGATAAAACCCCATAAATGGCACCATAATTCTCCTTGTGTTACAATTCCCACCTCTCAGTCAAGTCTCAACTATTCCCACATCTTGTTTTCTAACTCATCAACGTTAAGCTTTGATTATATACCGTCTTTGTTATACCAGAATGTAAGAATATATATGCATAATGTATGGCAGTAGTTATCCCATACCCATTGAAGAGGTTGGTAGTTATCCCATACCCATTGAAGAGGGTGGCAGTTATCCCATACCCATTGACGAGGGTGGTAGTTATACCATACCCATTGACGAGGGTGGTAGTTATACCATACCCATTGAAGAAGGTGGTAGTTATCCCATACCTATTGACGAGGGTGGTAGTTATCCCATACCCATTGAAGAGAGTGGTAGTTATCCCATACCCAATGAAGAATGTGGTAGTTGCCTATCTCCATTGAAGAGGGTGGAAGTTATATCATACTCATTGAAGAGGGTAGTAGATATCCAATACCCATTGAAGAGGGTGGTAGTTACCTGATACCCATTGAAGAAGGCAGTAGTTACCCCATACCCATTGGAGAGGGCAGTAGTTACCCAATAAACATTGAAAATTGTGGTAGCTACCCTATACCCATTGAAGAGGGTGGTAGTTAGCCTATACCCATGGTGTGGGTTGTTGTAAAAATATTACAGCGGCATAATGGGTCAAGAGACTGGAGCAAAAAATTTTGACATTGTAAAAAGTTAGAGTGGTAATGAAGTATTGACATAAGTCTGGATACTTATTTTTGCAGTCATGAGTTGTGTCTCAGGCACTGACCCACCATGAGGCCTGGTCACAGACCGGACCACAAGGGCATCAACCCCCTGAACTCTCTCAAGGTATTCTCCAGGTCCCTGAACTCTCTCAAGGTATACTCCAGGTCCCTGAACTCTCTCAAGGTATACTCCAGGTCCCTGAACTCTCTCAAGGTATACTCCAGGTCCCTGAACTCTCTCAAGGTATACTCCAGGTCCCTGAACTCTCTCAAGGTGTACTCCAGTTCCCTGAACTCTCTCAAGGTATACTCCAGGTCCCTGAACTCTCTCAAGGTATACTCCAGGTCCCTGAACTCTCTCAAGGTATACTCCAGGACCCTGAACTCTCTCAAGGTATACTCCAGGTCCCTGAACTCTCTCAAGGTATACTCCAGGACCCTGAACTCTCTCAAGGTATACTCCAGGTCCCTGAACTCTCTCAAGGTATACTCCAGGTCCCTGAACTCTCTCAAGGTGTACTCCAGTTCCCTGAACTCTCTCAAGGTATACTCCAGGTCCCTGAACTCTCTCAAGGTATACTCCAGGTCCCTGAACTCTCTCAAGGTGTACTCCAGATCCCTGAACTCTCTCAAGGTATACTCCAGGTCCCTGAACTCTCTCAAGGTATACTCCAGTTCCCTGAACTCTCTCAAGGTATACTCCAGTTCCCTGAACTTTCTCAAGGTATACTCCAGGTCCCTGAACTCTCTCAAGGTATACTCCAGTTCCCTGAACTCTCTCAAGGTATACTCCAAATCCCTGAACTCTCTCAAGGTATACTCCAGGTCCCTGAACTCTCTCAAGGTATACTTCAGGTCCCTGAACTCTCTCAAGGTATACTCCAGTTCCCTGAACTCTCTCAAGGTATACTCCAGGTCCCTGAACTCTCTCAAGGTATACTCCAGGTCCCTGAACTCTCTCAAGGTATACTCCAGGTCCCTGAACTCTCTCAAGGTATACTTCAGGTCCCTGAACTCTCTCAAGGTATACTCCAGTTCCCTGAACTCTCTCAAGGTATACTCCAGGTCCCTGAACTCTCTCAAGGTATACTCCAGGTCTCTGAACTCTCTCAAGGTATACTCCAGGTCCCTGAACTCTCTCAAGGTATACTCCAGGTTCCTGAACTCTCTCAAGGTATACTCCAGGTCCCTGAACTCTCTCAAGGTATACTCCAGGTCCCTGAACTCTCTCAAGGTATACTTCAGGTTCCTGAACTCTCTCAAGGTATACTCCAGGTCCCTGAACTCTCTCAAGGTATACTCCAGGTCCCTGAACTCTCTCAAGGTATACTCCAGGTCCCTGAACTGTCTCAAGGTATACTCCAGGTCCCTGAACTCTCTCAAGGTATACTCCAGGTCCCTGAACTCTCTCAAGGTATACTCCAGGTCCCTGAACTCTCTCAAGGTATACTCCAGGTCCCTGAACTCTCTCAAGGCATACTCCAGGTCCCTGAACTCTCTCAAGGTATACTCCAGGTCCCTGAACTCTCTCAAGGTATACTCCAGGTCCCTGAACTCTCTCAAGGTATACTCCAGGTCCCTGAACTCTCTCAAGGTATACTCCAGGTCCCTGAACTCTCTCAAGGTATACTCCAGGTCCCTGAACTCTCTCAAGGTATACTCCAGGTATACAAACAAAATAACAGTTTATCTTAAAGGTGGTTTTGAATTATTTATATAACTTAAATTTTATCATTGAATTGTTAAATTTACACAAATTATGAAACAAAGTAAAGTGAACATGCTGAAAAAAATTATTTTATATTTTAATTACATTTAAAAGTAATAGCAACATTAACAATAAAATAAATAATAATAATAATAATAATAATAATAATAACAATAATAATAATAATAATTAAAAGCAATGCTAATAATAAAACTTTATTAGTAGTAAAAATTAATAATAATAATAATAATAATAATAATAATAATAACAATAATAATAATAGTAATAATAATAATAATAATAATAATAATAATAATAATAATAATAATAATAATAATAATAATAATAATAACAATAATAATTGTAAAGTAAAAGGACACAAGTGCAACTAATGTGACATTTATTGTGGCAACGTTTCGCTCTCCAGGAGCTTTATCAAGCCATTACAAACAATACATGGACACAGAGGGTATATAAAGGCTCAGAGTGAGGTGAATACTAGTGAGGTACCATTTCGATGTTCACTAGTGGTAGTAGTAGTAGTAGTAGTAGTGGTAGTGACAAAAGTAATACAATATGGTAGAGCAATTAATTCGTACATGAGTAAAAGGATATAAAAGCTATTACTTGGGTAACATAAAAATAGGTTGGACAAATATAAACTGGAATGAGGCAGCTTGTTTCAGTGTTCACTCTCTGTGCTTTGTGTAGTATAACAGGAGAGACTATGTGATGGCAGGGTTTACTGTTTTCAGGAGGATTCTTGCTAAGACTTCGGAGATGGTGAAGCTGCCGTTGTTTTGTTTAATTGTATTCGAAACAGCGATCAGTGCTGATTCAAGGCACTTGCGTGTGCGGAAATTAGTTTCTTTTATCACTAATTGGGCGTCTCTGAATTTCATAAGATGATTGGTGGAATTTCGGTGTTGTACACAGGCGTTGTTTAAGTTGTCGTTCCTACATGCGTATATGTGTTCATTGAGGCGGGTGTCGAGGTTTCTTGCTGTTTCACCTACGTAGATCTTGTCACAGCCTCCACAGGGTATAGTGTAAACTCCTGCATTGACTGGTTCGTGGTGCTTGGGTTTTGTCCTGGTTAGATCCTTTATTGAAGTGGTAGAAGCGATGGCGACTCTGGTGTTAGCTTGTGAAAGTACTTTTGAGACGTTTAGTGCAACCTGGCTGTTGGGAAGAATTATAACTTTGTTGGGAGCGGTGTTGATGCGTGGAGAATTGATGATCTGAAGAGCTCTTTTCTTGCAGTCTTTGATGAAAAAAGAAGGAAATTGTAACTCAGTGAATGTTTGGTGAATGTAAGTACATTCCTCGTCAAGAAACTCAGGACTACAAATTCGGTATGCTCTTAGGAAAAACCCGATGATGATGCCTCTTTTGGTCTTGGTATCTTGACTGGAATAGAAGTGTGTGAGATCATTTTTATTGGTGGGTTTCCGATAAACTTGAAATCTTAGGTTGTTGTCTACTTTGTGAATGAGGACGTCGAGGAAAGGTAGCTTGTCATTGGACTCTTCTTCTAGTGTAAACTGAATCGCTGGTTCAACTGCGTTGAGCCTTGCCTGAAGATCCCGTACATCAAAACGTTTTGGAGTTATTACGAGGACATCGTCCACGTAACGTAACCAAGTGACGCTTGAAGGGATGATGTTGGCGAAGTGTTCGGACTCTAGGTGTTCCATGTATAAGTTGGCTAGGACGGCACTTATTGGGGACCCCATTCCCATGCCGTAGGTTTGTTTGTAGAGCTTGTTATTGAAGGAAAAACAGTTGGTTAACTTCAACTGTTTTTCCTTCAATAACAAGCTCTACAAACAAACCTACGGCATGGGAATGGGGTCCCCAATAAGTGCCGTCCTAGCTAACTTATACATGGAACACCTAGAGTCCGAACACTTCGCCAACATCATCCCTTCAAGCGTCACTTGGTTACGTTACGTGGACGATGTCCTCGTAATAACTCCAAAACGTTTTGATGTACGGGATCTTCAGGCAAGGCTCAACGCAGTTGAACCAGCGATTCAGTTTACACTAGAAGAAGAGTCCAATGACAAGCTACCTTTCCTCGACGTCCTCATTCACAAAGTAGACAACAACCTAAGATTTCAAGTTTATCGGAAACCCACCAATAAAAATGATCTCACACACTTCTATTCCAGTCAAGATACCAAGACCAAAAGAGGCATCATCAAAGAGGCATCATCATCGGGTTTTTCCTAAGAGCATACCGAATTTGTAGTCCTGAGTTTCTTGACGAGGAATGTACTTACATTCACCAAACATTCACTGAGTTACAATTTCCTTCTTTTTTCATCAAAGACTGCAAGAAAAGAGCTCTTCAGATCATCAATTCTCCACGCATCAACACCGCTCCCAACAAAGTTATAATTCTTCCCAACAGCCAGGTTGCACTAAACGTCTCAAAAGTACTTTCACAAGCTAACACCAGAGTCGCCATCGCTTCTACCACTTCAATAAAGGATCTAACCAGGACAAAACCCAAGCACCACGAACCAGTCAATGCAGGAGTTTACACTATACCCTGTGGAGGCTGTGACAAGATCTACGTAGGTGAAACAGCAAGAAACCTCGACACCCGCCTCAATGAACACATATACGCATGTAGGAACGACAACTTAAACAACGCCTGTGTACAACACCGAAATTCCACCAATCATCTTATGAAATTCAGAGACGCCCAATTAGTGATAAAAGAAACTAATTTCCGCACACGCAAGTGCCTTGAATCAGCACTGATCGCTGTTTCGAATACAATTAAACAAAACAACGGCAGCTTCACCATCTCCGAAGTCTTAGCAAGAATCCTCCTGAAAACAGTAAACCCTGCCATCACATAGTCTCTCCTGTTATACTACACAAAGCACAGAGAGTGAACACTGAAACAACCTGCCTCATTCCAGTTTATATTTGTCCAACCTATTTTTATGTTACCCAAGTAATAGCTTTTATATCCTTTTACTCATGTACGAATTAATTGCTCTACCATATTGTATTACTTTTGTCACTACTACTACTACTACTACTACTACCACTAGTGAACATCGAAATGGTACCTCACTAGTATTCACCTCACTCTGAGCCTTTATATACCCTCTGTGTCCATGTATTGTTTGTAATGGCTTGATAAAGCTCCTGGAGAGCGAAACGTTGCCACAATAAATGTCACATTAGTTGCACTTGTGTCCTTTTACTTTACATATTGTCGGTAATTCTACCAACTTTATTACATGGCTTCTTGGGAGACCACGCCTTGTCTCTCCTCCATAATATTTTCCTTCTGGGTTACAAGTGATGCTCTGCGAACACTTTCCGTCTCGGAAGTACATATTTATTAAAGATCGAACCTGGTCACTGGAACTCTTTTCTCCTTGTTGTTTTAAATAGGACTCAAAATGCCGTAGCTCTATTGCGTCCTCTTTGCGCAAGTGGCCTCGTTGATCTCTTGCAAATATATGGATGTACCTTAGACATGCCACAATGGACGGAGTACATATCTCTTCATCCGTGCTCAGCAGCCCTGACAAAGGTTCAAGCATGAACTGAAGACTTAGCTGCTTTGCATATGTAATTCTCACCAAAAACAACAATAAATTTGTTAGGAAAAAAGAGGTTTTCTTTAAGCAATTGACCTTTTCTAAAGACACGAGGACATGTCTGTTGAGTGTCATTGAAAAGTGAGTACTAGAGCGTAGATTTTCACTTTTGTATCGTCCGTGGGTACCTTCCACTAAGGTCATCAGTGTACAGAGTTGGTGGTGTTCGTAAGGATTATATCCAGCACGACCGAAAACAACAGTGAACAGAAATTCCATATACTTACCACTTAGGGGAAGGGCTGCCAAATCCTCCTGGTTATAGTAGCCGTTTTCCTCAATGAAGATATTTACGAAGTTTTCTATTGCGTCTTTGATCCTTGAGTCATCACTTGCTCCCTTGAGGATTTTCTGGGTGTTGAGGATTTTCTGGGTTGTGGGGATTTCCTGGGTGGTTGGGATTTCCTGGGTGGTGGGTATTTTCTGGGTTGTGGGGATTTCCTGGCTGGTGGGAATTTCCTTGGCAGTTGGGATTTTTTGTGTGGTGGAGATTACCTGGGTTGTGGGGATTTTCTGGGTGGAGGGGATTTCCTGGGTGGTGGGGATTTCTCTGGTGGTTGTGATTTCCTGGGTGGTGGAGATTTCCTGGGTGGTGGCGATTTCCTGGGTGGAGGGGATTTCCAGGGTGGTGGGGATTTCCTGGGTGGTGGGGGTTTCCTGGTTGATGGAGATTTCCTGGTTTGTCGGGATTTCATGGGTGGAGGGGATTTCCTGTATTTTGGGGATTTCCACAACGGTGGAGATTTCTTGAGTGATGGGGATTACCTTGGAAGGGCATAAAATGGAATCCTGAGAGGCTTGGGTGGAAGGGATTACCATGGAGGGTGGTAAGGAACTCTCCTCTTGAGAATCTTGACACACAATGAGTGCATCACAGAGGACGTTGGACTCACTTGCCTCCACCTCCCATATTTCATATTAAAGGAACAAAATGCTTCCTAATACAAGAATGAGTGTGAGGGTAACAACGCCTTCAATAGTAGAGCCATGATCGCCATGGGAGGTCCCTTCACCACCTATATACATATTAGATAAATGAGAAAAAAAGAAATTGTCCTCAGTTTTTTCCAGCTCCTCCAGTTTGAGTTGTAGTGCTTTGTTTTGTCTTCCCAGAAAGATGTTGATGGTGGCCGGGAAGGTCCAGGAGCTTTTTGGCTCCTAGTTAACAAGTGGAGGAGGAGCAGAAACAAAATACCCCAATATAGGTATCTGTCTGACTTTTATCCTTGCTCCGTAAATTTTGTAATATTTTTTAACAATTGCCTGGGAGATTGCCTCTCCTTCATTCACACTTTTGCAATACATATCACTAACACACATAAGTCCCACGAGAGTGGCCATGATAAACATGGCAAACGCTCTCATGATTCTTGTTGGTCTCATTTTGATTTTATCTTACGGTGACGTAAACGACGAAATAGATGCAAGATAAAATGGAAATGTCTAACTTGTACTGCTTTATCCTTGACATCAACACTCTTAGTAAGATTTTAGAAATATAGTCACATTCGAATTATAAACATTACTGATAGTGGTGGCTGTAGTGATAGCAGTAGTGGTGATGGTGGTAGCTTTGGTGATGATAATAGTGACAGAAGTGGTCGTAGTATTGGTGGTGGTGATGGCTGTTGTGGAGATGGTGGTAGTGGAGATGGTTGTAGTGGTGATGATTGTAGTGGTAATAGTTGTAGTGGTATTAGTGATCGTGGTACTGGAGATGGTTGTAGTGATGATGATTATGGTGGTGATGGTGGTAGTGGTGATGGTGGTAGTGGTGATGGTGGTAGTGGTGATAATTAGCATGGTGATGGTTGTTGTGGTGATGGTTGTCATGGTGATGGTAGTAGAGGTGATGGTTGTAATGGTGATGGTTGTAGTGGTGATGGTTCTAGTAATGATTGCAGTGGTGATGGTTATAGTGGAGATGTTTGTAGTGGTGATAGTTGTAGTGCTGGTGGTGATGACTGTACTGGTGATGATTTTAGTGGTTGTCATGGTGGTAGTGATGGTGATGGTGGTAGTGGTGATGGTGGTAGTGGTGATTGTGGTGGTGATGGTTGTAGTGATGGTGGCCGCAGTGGTGATGATTATAGTGGTAGTGGTGTTGGTAGTGGTGATATTTGTATTGGTGATGGTTGTAGTGGTGATGGTGGTAATGGTGATGATTGTAGTGATGGTGGTAGTGGTGATGGTAGTGGTGATGGTGGTAGTGGTGATGGCTGTAGTGATGATTGTGGTGATGGTTGTAGTGGTGATGGTTGCTGTGGTGATGGTTGTAGTGGTGATGATTGTGGTGATGGTTGTAACAGTAATGGTGGTAGTGATTATGTTTGTAATTGTTGTAAGTGAATAATGTAATTGTTGTTCATTGTTGACATAAATTACTTTTTAAGACTTCAAACGAAAAATTAAATAATAGTGTTTCTTACATTAAATTGTGAGTAATGGTGTTTGTGGATGATTGTGAAG